>NW_027185573.1:4514950-4555077 GCF_028583685.1 Petaurus breviceps papuanus | reverse complement strand
TTGTTCTTGTTCTTGTTCTTGTTCTTCTTGTTCTTCTTCTTCTTCTTCTTTTTCTTCTTCTTCTTCTTCTTCTTCTTCTTCTTCTTCTTCTTCTTCTTCTTCTTCTTCTTCTTCTTCTTCTTCTTCTTCTTCTTCTTCTATCACCTCTTCCTCCTCTCCTTTCTTCTTCTCTAAGGCATTTATTTTTAATTCAATTTTATTCTATATTCATTCCACATTATCTCCCTCCTATCTCCCCTTTCATTCCCTTCCCCCCACTGAGAAAGCAAAGAAAAAAAAAACATTGCAAATATGTATAGTCAAGCAAAACAAATTACTCCATTGACTGGGAGGGGTGAGGCTGGGGGTGGGGGGCTTTTCCTAGAAGGTAGGACTTTGGCTGATATTTAAAGGAAGTCAAGACTGGAGATAGAATAGGAGAGGATTCCAGGTATGGGGGACAGCCAGTGAAAATGCTTGGAGTCAAGAGACAGAGTAATGTGTAGGGGGTACATCCATTGTCACAGGATCTCAAAGAACTGGAATGGGATATGTAAAGTTAAGAAGACTGGAGGAAGGGGTAAGTTATGAAGGACTTTGAAAACCAAATAGAGGATTTAACATTTAATCCACCCAACAAGTGGTTACCCAGACTTTACCTAAAGATGTTGTTTGTCCTTCATTCTCAAAGAGGATCATGACATCAGGAAGATGAGGCAATAATGTGCAAGTACATTGGATTTAAGTGAGGAAGTACTGTGCAAGGTCACCAGCCTCACTTTCTACTCTGGAGCCATCTGTTTCCAGTGGCAAAAATATAGCAAGGCTACTGGAGATGGCCCCCACCTGGAGATGGACGATGAAGGGGAATAGAAATGCTTCCTTCTATGGCAGGCCATTCCACTTTTAGATACTTTTCTTAGGGCATTTTGTCCTGACATCAAGCTTCAATTTGTCTTTTTTTAAATTTCTACCCTTTGCTCAAACAATCCCACAATTTGAGAATTAGAGTACACCTCAATGGCACTTCAGTCCCCATGATGTAAAAAAGAAATCCCTACTATAATGTACCCAATAAGTCATCCTTCAACCTCTGCCTGAAGACTCCCAAGGAGAAGGAGCCCCCCACCTCTTTAGGCAACCCGAACCACTTTGGTTTATTATCAGTTGCTGGAACTATTTTTTTCACCAAAAGTCTTAATTTAAGACCTAAAGTCTTATATTTTTTCTTTGCAACTTCTACCTCTTACTCCTGGGTCTGTCTTCTGGTACCCAAACAGAACAAATTTGATCTCTCCTCTATGTGACAGTCCTTCAAATACTGGGACACTACTGTCATGACCTGATCCCCAGGAAAAACGTGTTCCTGTTTTCTCACCATGTTAGATGACATGAACCTAGGCATGAACCCATCATCCTCATTGGCCTCCTCTGAACAGTCTCCAAGTTATCAATGTCCCTCTTATCAGTGGTTCCCGAAATTGAACCCAGTATGCCAGATGAGCTCTAATGAGGGTAAATTACAATGGAGTTTCTAAAAGGCATACCCCCATTTAATGTACTTAAAATTGCATGTCCTTTTTTTTGGCTGCCAAATCACAATGGTCTCTCATATTGAGCTCATAGTTCACAGAAACACTCAAATTCAGAACAGCTGCTATCTAATCATGCCTCCTGTAGCTTATATTTGGGAAGTTGACTTTTTGTAACCAAATATAAGACTTGACATTTATCCCCATTTGGTTTACCCCAGTGCTATAGCCCATCAATATCCTTTGAGGTCTTGCCTCTGTCATCCATTTTATTAGACATCTCTCCCAGCTTTGTGTCCCCTGCAAATTGGATGACTGTACCATCTATGTTCATCAGCAATAATGATGTTATACAGCAGAGGGCTAACCATAGATCCCCTGGCAAACTCTACTATAGACCTTCTACCACATTGACATTGAAACAACCTCTCATTAAGCCTTAATCACTGAATGGGCATTACCTTAGTCAAAGTGAGTCCTGTTGAAAACCTTAGCTTGAAAAGGGCAAGGGTACCCCATTGCATCCTGGGCCATCTCCAGTCATCCTGATAAACATCTGGCCACTAGACCTAAATGACTCTGGAGGAGAAAATGAGGCCAGTGATTTTGCACAGCCTTCCCTCACTTAAATCCAATTCACTTGCATGTCATGGTATCATCTCCCCGATGTCATGGTCCTTTTTGAGAATAAGGACAAACAACAATAACAAAACATTAATAACTTTGAGTCTAGCCATCCAGTTGGCTTTGATTTCATTTAATTATATCATTGCATAATCTACAACACTCCATATTCTCCATAAGATTAGTAAGAGATTCTTTATCAAAAGCTTTGATAAAAACCAAGGTAAACCATATTCACAGCATGCCTCTCATCTCTTTCATAATTCTCTCCCAAAAAGTAAGGTTATTTAGTGTTCCTAATTCTTCACTCTAGTGTCAACAGAACAAATCTACTCTATTTCATTAACGTCTTTCAGATCCTTGAAGATAATTATCATGCCACCACCCTGTCTTCTGTTCTCTAGAAGAACTTTTCCCACTCGAGATCTCTTTTTTGTTTTCAGTAGGGTTTGTTGGCTTTGAGTGTCTTAAGGGCATGCACAGTGCAAGGTACACATGCTGTGTGTTCAGAACCAAAGCTACAGTAAAGGTGCTTGATGCAACATGGGCAAGTGCTGCCAGAAATACCTCAGAGTCATTAAGCATTTGATTTTCAATTAATTTTTGGTCGTTGTATTTCAGAAAGTTTTTACTGTTGCCAAGTATGAAGTCACTTAAACCCACAGTTTAATAAGTATTGCTACCAATACATTGCCAGTTTCTTCAAGCAATGTTCAAATGGTAACTTTCTCTTGAGCCTACTCCTTAAGCTACCATCCTGTCTCTATTTTCTCTTTTTTCCCTCTGAAATATTACAGCTGTTATTACCCTCATGTTACAGAAAAGGAAACAGAGGCTTAGGGTTGTAATTGACTTGCCCCAAAATTAAATGAATCACACAACTAGTTTCAGGGGCAGGATTTAATCCTAGATCTCTTCCAAATCCAAGTTCAAGTCTCTATCTCCTCACCATGCTTCCTGCATCAAACAAATCCAATGGATTCAAATGCTCTTTCTGTGTCCCATTTCTTCTTCTTTTAATATCTGTCTTGCTTCTTTGTTCTTTTCCTACATTCTTCTACACCAACATAAACAAACACAGATCATGTAACATGGGCCTGGAGCTGAAAAGGGACCTCAGAATTGGAAGGATCATTTATTCTAACCCTCACAATTTACAGAAACCAATTCCCAGAGAAATAAAATAATTTACTCAGTCACCTAGGTAGTAATTTCAGAGGTGCAAAGTATTCCACTATAACCTGCTTCCTTCAATATGTAGCCAAACTCATTTCCATTCATTTTCTTTTGGATGCATTGACTCTGCTTCCTGAGCTCCCCATCTGGATCTCATCTCTGCCTTTCCACTGTCTTCTGGCCTATTCCTATACTCTTGTAAAGGACTTTCCTTGGTCCCAGAGCCTGGGGTTTAGCTCACTCCTTCGAAAGGCCAAAGCTTCATCTTTCTGATGTTTAATGGGCACTCAGACTTTAATATACGATACAACCTAACAATTTGCTCAAAGGAAGGAAAAAAAACAACATGCCATCAAAATGAGGAATTTCAAACAGTTAATTAAAAATCAAAGATGGAGATAGCAAAGAAGTAATTAGTGAAGTTGTATTTAATTCCTCCTAAGCCAAGCCCATAAAGCTTTCATTGAAAATAATTTGCTGTTTAATATTGATGTTTTATGGTCCCCCACAAATGGCAGAAAATGATCTCATTAAAGCATATACATTGTCATTGTATTAATAAGTCCTTCTTTGGAGGAATTTTGAACCAAATCATCCTGGATGATTTTGATGGGGCCAATAAGCAAAGGTGTCTCCTATGAAAGGAGTCAAAGAATCACAGGATAGTATGCTCATAGATTAAGAAGTAGAAGGACCTTAGAAGCTATTCATCAATCACTATGCATTTACTAAGTTATTCCAAAGTGCCAGGCCATTGAGTCAAACCCCTCATGTTACAGATGGTATTCACAAAGCTAAATCTGGAAGAGAGCTCAAGAGGTCACATAGTCTGGATTTTCATTTTGAAGATGAGGAATCTGAGGCCCAGGGGGAATGGAAATCTCACAGGTTGGGTGAAGTAGAGTCAAGGGTCCAATCTAATACAAGCCAGAAATATTTTGTTATTGTTGTTCAGTCATTTCAGTTCTGTCTGACTCTTCATGGCTCCATTGGGGGTTTTCTTTTACTTTTTTTTTTAAGATTGGGGTTAAGTAACTTGCTCAAGGTTGCACAGCCAGTTATTTCTGGGTGTGGTGCTACGTATCTGAGCCTGGATTCGATCCCAGGTCATCCTGACTCTGGGGCTGGTGCTCTTACTCACTGAGCCACCTGGCCGCCCCTAAGCAATTGGGATTAAGTAACTTGCTCAAGGTTACATGGCCAGTTATTTCTGGGTGTGGTGCTAAGTATCTGAGCCTGGATTCGATCCCAGGACATCCCGACTCTGGGGCAGGTGCTCTTACTTGCTGTGCTACCTGGCCGCCCCAGGGGTTTTCTTGGCAGAGATACCAGAGTGGTTTGCCATTTCCCTCTCCATCTCATTTTATAGATGAGGAAACTGAGTCAAACAGGGTGAAATGATTTGTCCAGAGTCACATAGCTAATAAGTGTCTGAGGCCAGATTTGAACTCAGGGAGATAAGTCTTCCAGGCTTGAGGCCCAGAGCTCTATCTACTGTGCCACCTAGCTGCCCCCAGAGAGTATTTATTAAACACCCTCTGTGTGCCATGCACTGTTCTAGGAAATTTTGAACAAAAATGATATAGTCCTTGACCTCAAGAAGCTTCCATTCTACTGGAGGGAAACAGACTATACATAGAAAATTAAATACAAAATATGTACAAAGCAATTTCTAAGTGAAGGGACTCTGTCATGTGAAGGGATCTTTAGTAACAATAGTATGGAGTTTCAGAGGATAGAGAAAAGAGAGGGTTATTGTGTTTGTCCTTCATTTTCAGAAGACGGTGACCTCAGGGAGATGATGACATGACTTGCAGTTGACCTTGATTTGATTGAGGGAGGGCTGCACAAGGTCACTGTCTTCACCTTCTCCTCCAGTCATCTGAATCTAGTGGCCTGGTACCAGTCAAGATGACTGGAGGATGGCCCTGAGTGCAGTGGGAGACCTTGGCCCTTTTAGGCTAAGGCCTTTTCAGCTTCTCACTTTGAGTGATGTAACGCCCATTCAGTGAATAGGCCTCTTTAAGAAGTGAATCAAGGGATGGCCCCTTTAATTTGGTATCTAATATGTATGAATCACAGAGTCTCAAGAATTGTAATTTCTCTAAGGACCAGCGAGTAAAACTCTTTAATTATTTTACAAGAGGGCCTTTTAATATTTCTCCAGTGGTTAGTGTTCCATAGTCCCCTGGGTGGGTGGGTGGGATTCAAATTTTATTTATTCTATATAGAAAGGGATAACTTGGATAGATAAGGGGATTTGTGATAAGATGACACAAGTTCAAATCTCACCTCTGGTATATATTGCCTTGTTAGCTCTGGGAAAATCATTTAGACTCAGCACCCCTGAAGTGTAGACAAATTACAAATCCATATTTATGGAACAAACACCATATTTATGGAAGCAACCTACATGGGTAAAATCACACACTTGGAGCAGAAAAAGATATTTTTGTTGACATCTGTTTAAAATAATAACAATAATAATAGCTATTGTTCATATAATACTTTAAGGTTTGCAAAGTGCTTTACAAATATCTCATTTGATCATCACAATAATGCTATGAGGTAGGGTACTATTGTTAGCCCCATTTTACAGATGAGGAAACTGAGGTCGACAAGTTAAATTACTTGTCCAGAGTCACATGGTCAATGAATATCTAAAACAAGATTTGAACTCAGGACTTATTAACTCCAAGCCCAGTGCTCTATCCACTGTTCCACTTTTCCCTATTCCCCAACCCCTTCCCAGATTATAAATTCCTCGAGGCCTGGAAGTGTTTCATTTTTGTCTCTGTATCCCTACAGATAGTAGGTACTTGATAAATGTTTTTTTAATAGAAATATTAAATAATTGGAGATTAAGGTATTTTATTTCATTAAGTCACTCAGATGAGCTTCTGACTGGATCAAGTCTGTTGCTATCTGATCCTTTGTGTGTGGGGTGGGGGGAAGCAGGGTGGCCCTGATGCACAGTGGAACTTTCAATATGGGGACACAAAATACACATGCATAGAATTATAATCCACAAAAGAACATGGTAAATGTAGAAAGGAAATATAAAGAATAATTGCCAAGGAAGGTCTGAGGATGTAAAGATATTTCTAAATGTTCAAGGATGTTTACCTGGGGGAGGTCACATTTGTACTGCCTTGAAGGATGGGTAGGGGCTTTCAAAAGACACTGGAGAGAAGGGAAGAGGCAACTTGGATAGATAAGGGGATTTATGATCAAGATGACCTGAGTTCAAATTTTACCTCTGATATATATACCATGTGTATATGTATATACATATATGTATGTATATATACATATATATAAATATATAGATAGATATATCGATATCTATTTCTACATATCTATCTATATCTATCTATCTATCTATATCTGTATTTGTCTACTGTCTTCTCTTTCCAGGTAAGTCATTTGAACACTCAGGTGACTCTCTGAGGTAAGCTGTAGACAAATTGCTGGCCTCTGTTTATGGAACAAACTTATTTCCCTGAGAACAACCTACATGGCTGTTATCACAGCTTTAGAACAGAAAAAGGTATTTTTATTAAAATCTGTATAAAATGATGATAACTACCATTTACATAGCACCTTAACGGGTTGCAAAGCACTTTACAAATATTGTCTTATTTGTTCCTCATGATAACTCTGTGGAGTTGGTGCTATTATCATCCCCGATTGACAGATGAGGAAACTGAGGAAGACAGGTTGCCTCTGTTACTTGACCAGGTCACACAGCTTTGCCTGGATATGTTTTCAAGGAGTCAGGATATTTGAATTGGCTGGGAATTGTGGGCATCAACAAGGAATGGTAAGGAAAAAAAGACTGTTTTTAAGAGTTTGAGGACCAGAGATGAAATCCCAGATTGGTCAATTCCTTCCTGCCTGTGTCACCTTGAGTAGATCACTTAACTTCTGTCCACCTCAGTTGGATTAGATAACTTCTAATTTCTCTTCCAGGTTAGATTCATGGTTTTATAATCTATGTCTCCTCATCAACAGAGAACTTCACCTCCTGGGGGAATTCCAGGAAACAACCCACGAAAATTCTTATAAATGTCAAATTTGAGTCTGGGATATCCAGGGGAGGAGGGGTGCAGCTTGTGGGAGAAGAAATCTTTTCATTGCCAAGACATAACAGGATTTTTTTTGGTTCTCCAATAAATAAGGCTGTCACACAGCCCTAGTATTGTACCCAGTGTTGCCATTTGTCACCCTGCCTTCTGTAACAGGAAATGTCTAGAGGCAGAGTCTCTGTAGCCAATAATGAGGTGATAGATGGCCACAGAGGGCCCAATGCTGGGATCCTATGACAGGCTTATTTATTGGGTCAGGATCATTAGAAGCCAATAGCAAAGTGCCCTGAAGTCAGCTTGGATTTGCCCTTTTTAAGGAAGCACAGAATGCATACATTAATATCTTTTTTCCCCCAGTAACATATTGGCTTTTGGTTCACTCAGAAATTTTCTTCTTCCTTATGCAACATCAGAACCCTTTAGTGGGAGTTGATGACTTCTGGATATTTTGTTTTCACTTAGTGAATTAATCACAAATCAAATCCCCTAATCTCTCCATTTGTGGGTAAGTGCGAGCCATCTTCCATTTACACAAATTACATGAAGAAATGGTGCTAGATGGGAAAAAGACAATGACCTTGACCTTCTTGGCCTCCATTTTGTTTCTATTCCTTTTCCAGGCAAATTGATTTCTTTTTTTAGAAGTGGTTTTATCAATGCCTTTCCTTTTTTCCCTCCCATTAGTCTAAACCTTTTTGCTTCCACCTAGCAAACCAAACCCTCCCTTGTGACAAAGAAGAATGAAACAAAAACTTTCCAAGCAGTCACACCTTTGACAATATACAAAATATACTGTCTTGGTCTCCCGACTTTCTGCTGTGAGGAGGGAGACATAGTTCATTTGTTCTCAAGGACTTTTATCAGTTTTTCAGTTACTCAGAGTCTGATTTCCTTTAATTAATCTTGTCGTTTACATGGTTGTGGTGGTTGTGTGGATTGATTCCTTCATCCTGTTGATTTCTGTCTATACTATAGGATCACACAGCTAGAGCTAAAAAGGATTTCTGAGATCAGTTTTTCAATCAGTCAACAAGCATTCATTAAGTGCCTGCTATATTGCCAGGCTCTCTGCTAAACACCGGGAAAACAAAAGTCGAAAAATACTCCCTGCCCTCAAGGAGCTTAAAATCTAATGTGGAAGACAACATTGCAAACAAATATATACAAAGTAAGCTTAGTGTGGCTGCTACTGCTGTTTGTCCTTCCTTATCAAAGAGGACCAGGACATCAGGGAGGTGATGCCATGACATGCACGTGAATTGCATTTATATGAGGGAGGGCTGCACAAGGTCACCAGTCTCACTCCTCTACAGCCATCAGTGTCCAGTGGCCAGATATGAATCAGAACGACTGGAGATGGCCCAGGATGCATTGGGCAACTTTGACCTTTCCAAGATATATTCAGGATAATTAGGCAATGATTGAAAGGGAAAGTACTGGAATTAAGAGGGGTTAGGGAAGTTTTACTGTAGAAGGTAGAATTTTAGTTAGGACTTCAACCAGGGGGTTAAGAGGTTTGTCCATAGTAGTTAGCATTGGAAATGGGATTTGAACCCCTGTTCTCTGACTCTGAGGGCAGCTAGGTGGCTCAGTGTATGAAATGTCAGACCTGGAATCACAGAGACTCATCTTCCTTAGTTCAAATCTGGCCTCAGACACTTACTAGCTGTGTGATCCTGGCAAGTCACTTAACCCTGTTTGCCTCAGTTTCTCATCTGTAAAATGAATTAAAGGAGGAAATTGCAAACTATACCAGTATCTTAGCCAAGAAAAATAATCATTTCTCTCAACCCCCAAAAAGTCAGACGTGACTGAAAACAAACTAAACAACAATAACACTTTTCTTTGCACTATCACAGCATATCACATGTCCTTTCTAAGTTAAAAAAATGATTGTATATTTCTCTGAATTCCCCCATTCATTCTTATGGGTGACAAAAAGAGTCTTGGGACTGATAAAACTCCAGTCACACACATTCCATAAGTATACGCCTCCTCCATGTATGCGACTTTCACAGATACGTACATTGAGTGTATTCCTTTTCTCACATGCTGTCTATATATATATCCACATGGATGGTGTATTTGTATGAGAGTAAGCCAGCAGATTTCTGCGGGAAATGGTTTTAGTCCTACTTTATTACTTTGCTATTACATTAAATAATTTTATTTGGAGCTAGTTGTATCTACAGACTGACTAGAAATAAACCCATTGATTGGGGCTCCAGAACCATGATTTGGAGTGGATACAGACCCATAGAGTATTTTCAACCCAGTTTAGTCTTGTCTGAGATAGTCAGGGTTGTTTTCTTGTTGTCCTTCATTCTTGAAGACCAAAATGACATCACTATGTGAGATTCAAGTTTCAGTGTGTCTGACTGTGACTGATCAAAATCAATATGATCTCAGAATGCTCTACCACAGGTCAGGCACAATCTATGTGAACATTTGGGGGTGGATTCTATAAATTTGCATATCCTGTTTCCTTTGAGCTTTTTCATAGAGCATGGCACCTTCTCTGATGTGGGCATGCCATGCTGAGTGGTCCTGTGCCAGTGTGTCCCATGTCACAAATCAATTCCAAAGTTCTTGAGAGTGTCCTTGTATTGCTTCTTCTGACCACCATGTGAGTGCTTGAATTGGAATACAAGTGGGTAGAGGAATGCCCTCCCCCAAGTACTGTACATTCAATTCAGCAAATATTTATTAAAACACCTAATATGTGCAAGTCCCATTAAGGAAATATGGGCTCTCTCAACAAAAATTTTGACAAGCTCTTCTTCTACTATGTTTTATATGAGTATAGTGTTCTTACTATCTTACAGATGAATTTCTTTGATATTAGGTAACATTTTCCTTAACCCTACATTTGGGCTCATTTATGGGGCAGCCTTAGTGACTCTTAGAGAGAAAAGAATAACGATAAGGGAGGGAGTCTGGTCATGAATATGCAATGAACCCTTTTTTTTGGCGGGGGGTGCTTTTTATGATACAAGAATATATGAATAATTTGGAAGTTGGAAGGGACCTCATAAGCCATCTGGTCACATCAACTGAGGAAGAATTCTCTCTTTAATATGGCCAGAAAGTGGTCATCCTATCTTTGCTTGAAGACTTCTAATGAGGAGGAACAACCTGGCTGCCTCCCCAGGCAGCCCACTCCTCAGAATACTGAGGAACTGAAGATGGACCTCCGAGATAAAGCTCGGGAGTGAATAACTCCAGTTTTATTTAAATCCTAGATAATTAAAATAGCAGCTTCCAACAGTCGGAAGCACAGGACACTGGGGATCAGAGGACCTAGGGAAGTATAGTGACCCAGCTCTAATGTAGAAGGTTTAGCGTTGTTATCCTCAGTTCAAGGGCAGAACAAGAACCAAGGGATGATAGTCACAAAGAGACAAATTCAGGCTTCCCCTAAAGGAAGAATTTCTAAATATCAGAACTATCCATAGCTGTCACTGGTTCTTCAGGGCAAGGCTAAATGATCTCTCCTCTGGGATATGGTAGAGTTATGTTTTTCATGTGCCCTCTTTGACACTGAGATCTCTTCCAACTGTGACATTCTGTGAATTCTGGCTCCCATCCTTTTTACCTGTGTGACCTTAGGCAAATCACTTTCCCTATGTAGGCCCCATTTTTCACCTCAAAATGATCTGTGAGGTCCCTTCTAGTTCTAAATTGATGAGGCTATGATTTTCGTTCAGTTGTTTCTGTTGTGCCTGACTTTTCATGACTTTGGGGTTTTCTTGGCAAAGATACTAGATTGGTTTGCCATTTCCTTCTCCAGTTCATTTTACAGATGAGGAAACTGAGGCAAACAAGATTAAGTAACTTGCCCGGGGTCACACAGTTAGTAAATGTCTGAGGCTGGATTTGAACTCAGGAAAATGAGTCCTCCTGATTCCAAATGCTCTCTCCACTGTATGACCTAGCTGCTGATGCTATGATACTTAAGCATATACAACTGTAAATTTAGACCCAAGACTACTGCATTATTATGTCATTAGGGAACACCAATTCTACCCAGAACATCTACTAAGATCATCCTCATTTCTCGTCAAATCTGAAAATTTCTGTGCCAAATACTTTCTTCTTTCTAGACCTTACTTTACCTCCCTTCCCCTGTAAGATAAGGGGTGTAAGGGGTCATAAGTTTTAGAAAGAAAACTGTCTTGTCTTGTTTGAGAGGCAACATGACATAGTGGATAGAGAACTGGCCTTGGAGTCTGGAAGACCTGGGTTCTTGATCTACTTCTGAGACATACTATATGTGTGACCCTAGGCAAGTCACTAAACTTCTGTTAAAAGTGCCCCTAGGCAACTCTAACATTTAATCACCTACCATGTTCTACCTACTTAAATAGAAGGAGTTTCCTCATTGGAAGTTCCCTAAGCCAATGAAATCACAGGTCCAGAACATATTTAATTTAGTATAGTTTTGATAAGGAAACAACAAAGCAAATTCTATGAGCCCCAGCTTCTCCCCTTTTAAATAAGGAGATTAAGGTAAATTATTTCAGAGACAATTTAGAGCTGTATCTCTATGATCTCATAATCAGAGGCAGCTAGATTTTGGTGGTGGTTGTTTGTCTTCTGTATTTGAAGAAGATGAGAAGACATCATGATGTTGGAGTCAGTGTACAGTGTGTCCAGCTGAGACTAATCAGACCAGTATAAGCTTAGAAGGTTCTACCACAAATCAATCACAAATAATTGGGATGGAGTCAACTAGCTAGAGTAGTAAATGGGGAGCTGGGTGTAAAGTCAAAAAGTGAGTTCAAATCCAGCTTCGGACATTTACTAGCTGTGTGTATGTGTGACCATGAGTGAATTACTTAACTTCTGTCCCTCAGTTTTCTCAACTGTAAAATGGGGAGAGATTGTTGTGAGGCTCAAATAAGAGAATATTTATAAAATACTTAGCACAATGTCTGGCACATAGTAGGAACCAAATAAATGTGTGTTCCTTTCTCCTTCCTCTAAGACATTCATCCAGAAGAAACAAATGACTCATTCCACCTCTGACATTTGTTAGCAGTATGAACCATGGGTCTTCATTAAAGCTCTACGTAGCTCAGGAAATTCTCTAGGATCATAAAATTATGAATTCAGAGAAGAAAGGGGTGGGAGAGGTCGTCTCATTTCACCCTGCTTATTTTACAAATGTGTCAACTGAGACTTAGCAGGTTAAATGATTTTCCCAGGGTCACACAAGTATGTAAGTATCAGAGGCAGAATTCAAACCTAGCTCTTCCTGACCCCAAGCCCATGTTCCACCTACGATGTTATTGTTGTTCCATCGGCTCAGTCATGTACGACTCTTCAAAACTCCATTTGGGGTTTTCTTTGCAAAGATACTGGAGTGCTTTGCCATTTCCTTCTCCAGCTCATTTTATAGATGAGAAAATTGAGGTAAACAGGGTTAAGTGACTTTTCCAGGGTCACATGGCTAGTACATGTCTGAGGCTGGATTTGAATTAAGAAGATGAATCTTGCTGTACTGTCTTTAATCTGCTAAATGAAAACGGGTTATAATCTGTGTTGATGGACAGTGTTACCAAACAAGGAATTCCACATGCTAAAAAAAATCACAAGTACTTTAATATTCATATGATGTATCTGAGAAGTTATTAATGGAATATCTACTTGGTAAGCCAATTTTTTTTGCCTTTTGGAGAGCAATTGGGGTTAAGTAACTTGCCCAGGGTTACATGGCTAGTTTTTTTGTGTGGGTGTTAAGTGTCTGAGGCTGGAACCGAACTCGGGTCCTCCTGACTCCGGGGCCAGCACTTTACTCACTGTGCCACCTAGCCGCCCAGTAAGCCAATTTTAAAAGGTAAAAAATGTATGTTCATTATTTGTGCAGGGGTCTTCCTGTTAGACATTCAACCACCATCTTCTTTAATCATAGTTCATGCCACAGAGCTTAGGGCAGTGCTTGGCACATAGTAGGGCCCATCCTTAAAATGAAAATGGGCTGCTAAGGGAAGAGGGGAACTCCTCCTCACTGGGGGTCTTCAAGCAGAAGCTAGGTGATGGCCAGCATGTGACAACATCAAAGGAATTTTTAGTTCCAGGTTGCACTAAGGAGGTGATGAAATCCCTTCTAACTAAGAAAGGGTGCAATTCTGGGAACTGAAAAATGGCCCCTTAGCCCCCAGGGAGCGGGAACGTCTTTGGTGCTGATTTCCTTTGAACTGAATCATGGCCTGTGGAGTTATATTGGCAGTGGGACTGGGTGATAGAAGAAACTCATGGAATATTCCTATGAAATTAGAAAAGAATGATCCTGAATCTTCTTTCCCAAGGACCTTCAATATAGAATAAATACCTATGAGTCTGGGCTGAGGTAGGTAGGACTCTACCCTACCTAGTGAACAGGAAATGTTTTGTATTCCCTTTGGGGAGAGGGAAGAAGGGGCTTTCCAGCAAGAGAAATCCATGAAACACTCTATCCTGGCCCCTACAAAACTAAAAATTGGCCATAAACACAGATTATACTTGAAAAGGAATTTTGACTGAAGTTATACACCATGTTTCTTCTAATAAAGTGTCTCAAATAGGCTTAAATACATATTTAATATAGATCTAAGGAGATTCTTTGGTCTACTAATTATTAAGCATGTTTAATGAGGTTTAACAATTACACAAGAGAAGCATAGCCCTTTTATATAGGGATTTATCCTTATCAAAATACTTTTAACATAATGGATTTCACCCATACTGTCTCTGAGACTCTAAGTGGTTATATTCAATCACAATAAAAACTACTTACAGGCACATTGGTTATTAAAGATCTTGCCACTTAAAATGTATGTAGAATCATAACTTGCCTAGGGCCAAAGGGCCTTTACCCCAAGGTGTTGGTGTCTTGACAGTGTGAATATGAGGAAGGTTTAATTCTTCCCTGTGAAGTTATACAAGGCAGCCTTCCCTTGACCCTTAATGAAATTTCCCCAAAGTGACTAAAATCACAGTCAAGGCTTTATATGTAAGAAACACAAGAATCACATGTTTATAACAAGCTGGGAGTATATATCTATACACTCAATAATATGTTAAAGACTTTGAGGTGAAATGAAAGACTTCTTCAATTCCTTTTTTTTAAGTCATCATGAAATAGTCAGATCTTGTGTATTTGCAAACCAGAAAATGCATCCAGTTGCCAGCACAAATATTTTCCTTGTCTAGAAAGGTTCTAGAGGGCTTTGGAATCTATTTATCAATCAATAAACATTTATTAAGTGCCTACTATATGTCAGGCCCTGTAGCAAGTCATGGGGATACAAAATGAAAAATCATCATCATTATCATCGTTGCCCTCAAGGAACCTCCATTATATTAGGAGAAATGATGGTGTGTACTCATATAAACAAATATATGCAAAATACATGAAAGGTTAATACAAGGTCTATTTGTAATGAGAAGCTGAGGCTTTGTGTCATTTCCAGGTAAGCCTTGGCCTGTAGTCACCTAGAAATCAGATTATAGAAAAATGTCGACTTTTCAGGGAGCAAATTTCACAAGGCAGAGCCAAGCCCAGATTTCTTTTCTTGAGCACACAGAATTGACATTAACACAAGTTCCCTGGTAATCAGTCTGGAAGGATTAGCTTTCCACCAGTCCTCTGCTGCCCCATTGTCATCTGAAGGGCTCAGGATCTTGAGTTTGCCTGGCCCTAGGATTTCATTCTGAAGCTCATTTCATTTTTTTCCACAGTAGCTTTGGGGATCTGGATGCGTTCAGCCCTCTCTACCCTTGCAGATGTCCACAATTGCTTTCTTTCTGGCATTTTCCTTAGTTAAATTTCCCCCTATAATTGAGGAGGGCTCTTCATGGGGTAAAGGTGGTGTGAGGTTGGTTTCCTTTGTATTTAGGTTTTCTCCAGCTACTCTCTTCAAAATGGCATTTCCACTAAAGCACATTTTGCCGCAGGTCTTAGAGCATATAAGTCTCATGATGGTGTGCAAGTTAAACACTCAACAAGGAAAGTGGCCAGGTTTGCAAAGAGCAGAGCAAGTTTCAAGTTTCCCAATTTCTGTGATATGAGTATGAGTCAGAGAATTACAGATTCTCAGATTGGGAAGGGTCCTCAGAAGCCAACTAGCCCAACCCTTACCTGAATAAGAATCCCATTTTCAACACTTCTACCCCGACAATAGAATCAAACCAAACCAAACCAAATTTTGAGAAAAGCATTTTATTAAACACTTACTACCGTGTTTCCCCGATAATAAGACACTGTCTTATTAAATTTTTTTGGACAGAAAACACCAGAGGGCTTATTTTCAGAGGAGGGCTTATTTTAATGAACATTGACAGCAATTTTAATAAACAGGTAAATGTGAACAAAAAATGTACCTTTATTCAATAAGCAAATCACTGGGGAAGAACAGGATGATGCGTTCACTGCTGCAGCTCTGATTGGATGCAGCTCGGAGCGCGGCATGCGTTTCACCGGGGGGATTGGGGATGGTGCATACAGAGGGTACCGTAATATAGCGTGTAGCGCAGGGGATCACCTTCACTACAGTAGCAATCTCAATAGGGCTTATTTTCGGGGGAGAGCTTATTTTAGAGGAATCTTACACAGTAAGGGGAGGGCTTATTTTCGGGATAGGTCTTATTATTGGGGAAACACGGTATGTCCAAATAACTGAGCTAAGAACTGGGGATACAAATAAGAAGCCTGACAGACCCTGTTTTAAATAGCTCACATTCTAATGGAGGGAAGACAACATGTTACAAAAGTAAGCATGCTCAGCTCATGGCAGAGAGACTGTTTATTACTTGGGTTGGGACAGTAGCAAAGCAGATGGCAAGACCCTGAGGTCTTTGGTTAGCAATGGCAGGGCAGATAGTCCCTGATGAAGACTAGAGGGAGTTCAAGGGTCTGAGTGGAATGGGTTACCTCTGGGATGCCTCCAGCAGAGGTGAGGATGGAGGGTTCAGCATCCATCTGAGAACAGGCACCTTCTACTTTGTGTGTGACAAATGGACAGTGGGGCAATGAGGGTTGGGTTGGGAAAAGAGAAAGTCTTTGGATCTCCCCAATGTCAACCTTTGGGATACCAGTTGGCCCATTGTGGCAGGAGAGGGGAGGGCCACTGGTTCCACAGCTGTTGGTGTTGGCTGCTCTTGGTAGAAGAATAAACTTTGCAGGGTTGGAATAAAAAATACTTTCAGATCCTCATATCTAACTTTAATATTTTCAAAGAGTTTCACCTACATTATTCTTGTTTAAGCCTCAACAACCCTACAATTTCAATTTAACAGAGATTTTATTTCTAGATTATTATTTCCATTTCCAGATTATTATTTCCATTTTACAGATGACAGAACTGAGACTCAGAGCTAGTAAATTACAGAAATGAGATTAGAACCTACATCTTCCCATCTCTAAATCCAGCACCCTAACAACATCAGGCTGCCTCCAACCTGTGCAAAGACCCCTGTAGTCTAGAGGAAGGAACACTGACTTTAGAGCACAAAGGATCATAGACTCACAGTTGGAAGGGTCTGTCAAGTTCACCTAATAGAGCCTTCATTTTACAGATGCGGATCTTAGACCCAAAAGAGTTGAGTGACTAGCCCAAGATCACACAGCAGATAAATAGAAAATCTAGGATTTGATCCCAGGTCCTCAAACACTAAATCCAGTGCTCTTCCTATGAGACCACACTGTTTCTTGAGATTTCGGTTCAAATCCTATCTCTGCCACATAGTGAGCTGTGTGACTTTGGGCACATCAGTTAATGTTCCTTGATATTCCTTAATTCAGATTGGTTGAAAAGATCCAATGAGGATGTGAATCCCATTGTGAAGTGCTCTATAAATGTGAGTGATTGATATCAGAGATGCAGTGGCAGCTTTGATTTTGGCCCAGACTTGTGATTTCATCAGCATATAGAGTTCCCAATGATGAAGCTACTTCTACCAATGCAAGAAGCCTTAGAGAAATTAAGTGATTTGTCCAAGGTCACAAAGACAGGAAGGCTTAGATGCAGAATTTGAACTCAGGTCATCCTAGGTCAGATCTCTTTCCACTGCTCCATGATGCCCATTATTTGCATTGTCTGTATTTCATATTTACTTTTGTGATACTTGAACTGAAATTTGGGAGAGAGGAGTCCCATGTATAGAGAAAGCAGCCAAGGCAGTTGTTTTGGACTGAAAGGACTGGGATGGAGAAGGGAAGGTGGTATTTTTTTTTCCAAAGGCCACGATGACATAGAGTACTTAGCACAGTGCCAGGTACATAGTAGGGGCTTAATAAATGCTTACTGACTGACTTGAACGGGCACATAATAGATTTATTTCATCCTGACTTTCATAGGACAACATTTTATGTATTGAATGGGGCTGTGCCATTTCATCATCAGCCAAATCCTGGAGTCAGACTTAAGTACTGCTCACTGAGTTTTGCTCAGGCCAGAGTGTCCTCTTGCCCTCTTTATGGCATCATCATTCTCTTTTAATATTCCTTAAATATTGAGCTGTAAACCCTTATGACTAATGCCAGTTTATCAATTCTCTCCTCCCTCCCCCAACTTCATTGACTTGTATATGCCAAGCCCATGTGAAGGAGACATCATAAAACACATGTCCTTGTAACCTACCTGGGCCCTGAGAGATGGGCTGTGTTTTATTATTTCACAATAACAGAGGGGAGGTTTGGGTGGATTGGTGGTAGCAGTGGTTTTTTCCTTACTGAGCAAAACGTCTTGGGCTATGGCCTCCAGACCCTTATTAGTCTATGCTATCCCCCAAGCAAGAAATATGCTTTTCTATATCTGCTGGTGGCAGGTCTGTCTTTAGAAAACAAAGAGTAAAAGAGTGATGGGTTTGAAGTCAAGAAGACCTAGGTTTAAATCTCAATTCAGATACTTACTAGCTATATGATTTGGGGCTAATTAGCTGGCCTCTCTTAGCCTCAATTTCCTCATCTGTAAAATGTAGATAATAGTAGCATCTCTTTCCAGAGATCATTAAAGAATGATTGATTGTTGTCCTTTGTTCTGGAAGAAGACAAAAATGACATCATTGTGTTGGAGTCTAGGTACAGCGTGTCTGAATGTGACTGATCAGACCAATATGAGCTCAGAAGACTCTACCACAGGTTGGGCATCAATAGACCATACTGGAGTAGAGATGACTGTCTATTTAAAGTATTAATTATTTGAAGTAAAGTGATGAATAAATATTAGTTACAATTATCCCTTCCACATCATGGAGGTTAGGGATGCAGTGCCCCATCATCTGGAAAATCCACGTAAATATTTTTTTGGTCTTCCCTTTGTACCAGAGAAGAAGTCTGAATTATTATGGCATTAAAGGATAAAATAAGTTGATATTATACTAGACTACACTAAACCTTTTCTGTGTCATCTTTGGCCTTAAGTTGTTTTCTGAAGCTTCCACAAAACTCCCCCAAATTTCCCATTTAATTTCCTATGCAGACCCATTATATAGCAGAACAGAAATGGGGAAAGTCACAGTATGGAAAGGATAACTGTAGTTATTTATGAAGAGTAAAGGGGATATTTCAAGTAACCAAGAATCCCAGAGACAGAGGGTACCACCAACAGTTTCCAGAAAATCCTTTATAGGAAAGACCCTACAAGTGGAGAGCCATGTCTTTGTTTGAAGACCTCAGCTGATGGCATTACCTCCAGAGCCAACACATTCCAGTTCTGAATAACTCTAAATGTCAGGGAATTGGTTTCTGACATCAAGCCCAAATCTCCCAAATTGTTCCTACTTTTAACTTTTTGGGCCTAGTAGGACAAATGTAACTCTTCATCCACCTTACATTCTTTCACAACTAACATGAACCCCCTGAATCTTCTCAAGGTTAAAGATCCGTAGTTCCTTTAACACACTTTTAAATGGTGTGATGTTCTGGTCTTTCAACAGTGGTGCTATGGAAAGAATGCTGGATTTGGAGTTTGAAGACTTGGGTTCAAATCCCAGTGCTACTTACTATTCTTTGGGCAAGTTATTGAACTTGTCTAGGCCTCTGTTCCTTCACCTGTAAAAATGAAGTCATTGAATGAGATGACTTCTAATATCTCTTTCAGCTCTAAATCTATAAGTATGGTACTCTGTAATTTACCAATACCTTTCCAAAAATATAGTACCCTGAACTGAGCAGATATGGTCAAATCAGGGTAGAGTGCCTTTGATCATCTCTGCCCTCAATATCATGCCTAAATTTATACAACTTAAACTCATATCATCTTTTTTTGCCTACCATGTCATACTATAGGCTTATAGTCCACTAAAACTTCCAAATCTTTCTTTCTTGATGCACTATCTCCCCACCCCTCCATTTTGTACTTGTGAAGATAAAACCAATATTTGTTCCATATATCTAAATATAGATACAGATGTTCCATATATCCACATAGAGTTAAATGTTTCTAAATACACCGAGAAGAGTTAGCGGGTGGAATTTATAGCCATGGTCAACTTTCTGGTCAGGATGGTGGTTGAAATCATGACCTTGACATCATTAGTGCTATCTCTGAGCACTAGCTAATGAAGTGTTTTCTTGACCATATTTCAATAAAGAAAACTCAGCTTTCAAGGAATAATTTGGCTAAACATAGCTACAATACTGGCAATTTAGTGCAATTATTAGGCACCTACAGTGTTCTGGGCCCTGTTGTTATATGCTGATGATATAACAATTGCTAAGATAAAAATACAAAATTCTCTCTATGACATTTAAAGGTCTACACAAACTGACTGTCTTTTCCTATTATACACACATAAACACATATACACATGCAACACATACAAACACACAACACAACACAAATATACATATGGAGATCTGCTGTATGTCAAGAGTGCCTCTCAGGGAGTCTCTGCTTAGTGACTACATCTATGTATTTGCCTACATGTTGTTTTCCCAGCAGCAAAAATGTTTATTTATTTTGCTTTTTTTAACCTTATTTTTTTACCTTCTTTACTTATTATTTACTTTTATTTAACTTTTTAACCTTAGTACTTACCTAGTAACTCTGTCTGACATGTAATAGGTGCTTAATAAATGCTTCTTAAATTGAATGAAATAATCCTGCCCTCAAGAAGGGCAAGATGGAACAATTGAAACCATGCTTTTTGAAACTAATGGAACTCCATGTTGGTGAAGGCCCTAAGAAGACTTTGGGAGATTTATTCATTTCTCTGGACTCTGAGACCCAACCTTGAAAACAAGAAAATCACTATGAATCACTTGCCATCATCCTCAGACCAGCTCTTTACTTGCAATCGTGCAAGACAAAATCTTACAGAAGGAATTTTTGTTGAAAAGGATGGAAACAAAAAAGAGACCCTTCGTGGGGCAGCATTTGTTCCAAAGACCTATGTAAATGAGTCCTTTATAATCCTGAATATGAGAGTTAGAGTCACAAAGATCCAATTCCAACTTCCATCGCTATCTCTATGTGTGAAATATATACATATACATATACATATACATATACATATACATATACATATAAATATACATATATATATATATATTTTTTTAAAGCAATTGGGGTTAAGTAACTTACTCAGTGTTACACGGCCAGTTATTTTGTATTGAGTGCCAAGTATCTGAGGCCAGAACCAATCCCGGGTCTCCCGACTCCTGGCCGCCCCTTATATGTGAAATATTGACTGTGGGGCTGTTGAACAAGTCACTTAATGTCTCTCAGCCTCAATTTCCTTATCTGTAAAATGTGGAGGTTAGAATACATGACCTGCAAGGTGCCTCCCAGATCTAAATCTTTGTCCCTACCTTCACCCTCTCTTCTCTTTCACATGTCTCTCCTTTGCTCTGAAGTACATATGGTTTCTCAAGCAAGGCAAAGATAGTTCTTGTAGATCCCCCCCCCATCAATGCCATCTATTTAATGACAGAGGGTAAAGAATGCCAGATTTGGTGCCAGAGAATAGAATCACAGAATTTTAGCTCTAGAAGGGACCTCACCAGTCATCTGCTCCAGCTAGTAATCAATTAGAAATCTTCTCCACAATAAATCCAGTAAGTAATCACCCAATCTCTGCTTGAAGCTCACTACCTTTCAAGGCAGGACCTGAATTCACATTCTGATTCTTCTTTCTCCTCATTTATTTAAATTCTTGAGGCCATTTTTCCTTCTGTAAAATGATGGCTTGGATTAGATGACTTCTCAGCTCCCTTCTTGGCTCCAAATCTATGAAATTCTACATTTGTTATGCATCCCCTGTGTATTTAGCATTATGCAAAGCAGCTTTTTGGTATTCAAAAAGACATATTGCTTCTGGCTGACATTTGGGAGTAGCACTACATAAACCCTTGAGAGTGTCAGAAATATTCTCCCTAGGTCAGATTCATAATCTAGACAGCTCAGAAGTCCTTCTCCAACCAAGAATCCAAGGACAGTATATGAGAGTCCCTGTCTGGTTGTCCTTTAAAGGACTGTCCCTTAGAGAAGAATCAAAAATAGCCTAATCTGCTTGCCTGAATTAACAATTTTTGAATTAGTAAAACAAAATGGTCTAGAATGATAATAGGTAGTGAGATGGAGTGAAAAGATCACTGGTTCCATGTGGAGATGACCATGGCTCAAATTCCATTTCTGATATTCGCAACTGGTGCAATAATTAATAAGAGCAATAACAAAAAACAACTAGCATTTACTTGGCACTTTATTTGCAAAATATCTTACAACATTTATCTTATTTGAGACTCACAACAATTCTGGGAAGTAAATGCTATTATTACCCCCCATTTTACATATGAGGAAACTGAGGGTAGGGGAGTTAAATTGCCTTGCCTATGGTCATAGGCAGCTAGGTGGCACAGTGGATAAAATGTGAGACCTGGAGTCAGGAAGAGTCATCTTCCTGAGTTCAAATCTGACTTCAGATACTTACTACCTGTGTGACTCTGGGCAAGTCACTTCACCCTGTTTGCCTCAGTTTCATCATCTGAAAAATGAGCTGGAGAAGGAAATGATGAACATTCCAGTATCTCTGCCAAGAAAACCCCAAATAAGGTCAATGAAGAATCAGCCATGAATGTAACGACTAAACAACAAAAGGGTGATAAATTAGTAAGGACTAAAATATTTCTGACTCCAAGACTTGCTACTTTTTCCTCTTTTCTTTTTTTTTGAAGGGGCAAGGCAGGGCAATTGGGGTTAAGTGATTTGCCCAAGGTCACACAGCTAGTAAGTGTCAAATTTCTGAAACCAGATTTGAACTCAGATTATCCTGACTCCAGAACCCATGCTCTATTCACTGTGCCACCTAGCTAACTTCCACAAATCACTTAAATTCCCTGGGCCTAAATTTCCTCATCTGTAAAAATGAAAGGGTTAGACTAGCTTATTTCTAGGGGCTCTTTTACTTCTAAGCACATGATCTTAAATTCTTCGGTACTCAGCTCTAATCAAAACAACATAAAGGTACTTTGTTCAGATCTGATCATCCTATTTTAGCAAGGGCATTCATAAGCTGGTGAGTGTCCAGAGGAAGACAATAAGACTAGGGAAGTTAATGCTATATAGGATCAGTTGAAGAAATTGGGTCGTCTTCAGTCTAGAGAAGATTTGGAGGAGACATAGGACCATAGAATCAAAATTTGAAGGAACCTTAGGGACCGTATAGTCCAGACCCCTCAGTTTTATAAATGACTGAGCAAGACCCAGAGAAATGACCTGCCTTGTCCAAGGTTGTTGTTACTGTTCAGTCATACCTGACTCTTCATGACCATGTGGACCAAAATCCTGGGGTTTTCTTGGTATAGATACTAGAGTGGTTTTCCATTTCCTTCTCCAATGGATTAAGGCAAACAGAGATTAAGTGACTTGCCCAGGGTCACATAGCTAAGTGTCTGAGGTCACATTTGAACTCAGGTCTTCCTGACTCCAGGCCTGGTTCCTTGCCCAAGG
This sequence comes from Petaurus breviceps papuanus, assembly GCF_028583685.1. NCBI lineage: Eukaryota > Metazoa > Chordata > Mammalia > Diprotodontia > Petauridae > Petaurus > Petaurus breviceps. The sequence goes on along the minus strand of NW_027185573.1, from coordinate 4,531,743 downwards.
TTAGTCAGGTAGTGAAATGAAAAACTCATATTTGAATCCAGGTCCTCAGTATTCTTTCCAGTGACTCTTATTGCCTTCAGGCATCGAAAGGTCTGTCCCAGGGGGTTTGAGGGGAGGGAGAAGAATGAGAGGGGAGAAACTTGGCTTGTTCTGTTTACAACCACAAAAGGAAGGACTAGGAATGCCCAGCAGAAAGGGCAAAGAGGCAGATTTCAGCTTGGTAGAGGGACAAATGTTTCCAAATAAGGGATGTCTGAAAACATTTTGAACTGCCTTGGCTTCCCCTTCACTGCGGGGCTTCCAGGAGAGAATGAAGGACTACCTGTCCAGAAGAATACTAGAATATATGTTCAGCCAGTGACTGGTGCTTGTTGGAGTCCTTAAGTAGGGGCCTATAAACTGATTTTTAAAAATATTTTGATTCAAAAATGTTTATAGCAGCTCTTTTTGTTGTGGGGGGTGTCCATCAATTGGGGAATGGCTGAACAAGTTGTGGTATATGCATGTTATGGAATATTATTGCGCTATAAGAAACGGGGAGCAGGCGGTCTTCATATTTACCTGGAGAGGCTTGAAAGAACTGATGCTGAGTGAGAAGAGTAGAACCAGGAGGAATTTGTACACAATTACGGACACAACGTATGTGTGATGACCAACTTTGATAGACTGGACTCTTCTCAAGAACGCAGGGATATAAGTCATTCCCAAAAGACGCATGATGGAGAGAAAAACGTGCATCCAGAGAAAGAACTAGAAAGAACTAAATTTATATCCAGGTGGAAGCAAAATACCTGATCTTTTTTGTTCTCTTATTTGATTTTATGTCCTCTATACCATTTTTCATCCCAGCTGGTACAATCCATCCTTATAACCTGACCATTGTATAATGTGAAAGTATCTACAGATCCTATACTTGATTATAAGACGCCATGGGGGGGAGGAGGGGAGGGAGGGGGACAAAATGTGAAATTCAAGGAATTGTGGAACTGAATCCTGTAAATTAAAAGGAAACAAACAAATTAATAAATTAAAAAAATATTTTGATAACTGTATTTCAGTAAAATTGGTTTTCTTTGTGATCCTACATATTTTGTTTTATTCATTTAAGAACATGATTCCAAGAAGGAATCCAAAGACTTCTCAAGACTGAGGTCTAACACACACACACACACACACACACACACACACGCACACATGCATGCACACACACATACACACATATATACATATGCATGCACCTATGCACACGCATGTCCACAGGCAGATTAACAATCATCAAACCAAAAGCTCTCTGAAGTCCATTTGATCTTTGAGATGAAACATTTTTTCTGTGACACCAAGGAACACAATTGAAATAAGTGGCTGCTGAAGTCCCTTCCAACACTGAAGTCCTGAAATTCTGGCATTCTACACAGAATACAACCATTCTTTCTTAGCAGTAAGAAAGAATTAGAACGTTTTTCTGTCTTAGTAAATGTTACGTCCTTAGCCAATACTCATCTGTGTGTAGATTTTCTTCTGCTAATGTTTTATCCCAAATGGGTTTTTCTCTGCTACCTGGCTCCCTCCCACACTTAAATAATCACTTGGAGTCTACAATTCTGTTGTCCAATTAGAGGGCTGCAGAAATGTAAACTACTTTGAACATTAACCTCAGTAAGATGTAATTAGGAAATTGGCACCTACTAAAGATTATATTCTGCATTCCAAAGCCAAATGTCAAGACGTTAGGGTTTTCCTGTTAGAGACAGTGAAGAGACAACAAGATGGAGGACAGAGACAGAGAGAGATGGGAGAGAAAGGTAGGAGAGAGAGAGAGAGAGAGAGAGAGAGAGAGAGATCCTAACACCAATAACCAAATTGGGCACAAAGTAAGTCTTCTAGTGGATGGACTCTTCACTGGACAGTTGGCAAGTCACCCTGGCTTTGGAAATACCAGCTGCTGCTCTGTTGGGTAAAGGGGAACAGTAGAGGGAATGGGGCCACTGCTCTGCTCCCTTTGCCTTTTTACCGCTGCCTCCCAATATGAACTCACATATGTGTTTCCAGTAATACCACATGATTTTGCACTAAGTTAGCCCAAATGAAGGATCTAAGGCTTTCAGTATTGCTCATTCAGCAATGGAACCCAACATTTTCAGAAAGGGTAAAGGGTTTACCGATGGTCATACAGTTACTGGGTGTCAGAGCCAGGACTGGCAACCAGGGCATCCTAACTCTTTTTTTTTTTAAAAGCAATTGGGGTTAAGTAACTTGCTCAAGGTTACACAGCCAGTTATTTCTGGGTGTAGTGCTAAGTATCTGAGCCTGGATTCGATCCCCCAGGTCATCCTGACACTGGGGGCCAGTGCTACTTCTCGCTGAGCCACCTGGCTGCCCCTAAGCAATTGGGGTTAAGTAACTTGCTCAAGTTTACATGGCCAGGTGTTTCTGGGTGGGTGCTAAGTGTCTGAGTCCAGATTTGATCCCCCAGGTCATGCTGACACTGGGGCCGGTGCTCTTACTCACTGTGCTACCTGGCCGCCCCCAGGCTTCCTAACTCTTAAGTTCTATCCCTTATCCTATACCTCATGATGACCTCTCCAACTCATTTAAACCTCTCAGTTCATGGGGTTAATATCTCAGCTCTGGGATAAGAATTAGGGTGTGAGAATATTTTGTTCTCTACCAATGAGATTAGTTCCTTAGCTTTCTGTGTTACTATGTCATAACTTAAGTATTTTAGGTTTTCTTCACATCACTTCTGAGAGAGAAAGAAAAAGAGAGGGAGAGGGAGAAGAAGAGCTAGAGAGAGATGGAGAGAGAGAGAAATGGGATAGAGAGACAGACAGACAGATAGACACACAGACAGACAGATAGATGATAAATAGAGCACATGAGTAAATAGAAAGATAGATGGATAGATAGAGTTTAGACAGACAGATAATATATAATACTATAGATATAATAATCATATTTAATAATAGCTATCATTTACATAATGCTTCAAGATTTACAAAGTGCTTACACTTTATACCATACTGATGGTGGGTTTCTCTTGATTCCAATATATCCTCCATTTAACCTCTAAAGTAATTTTTTCTAAAGCACCAGTCTGATCATGTCATCTCCCTGCTTAAAAATTCTGGTACCTCCCGATCAAATGCAAAATCCCATTTGACATTCAATGCCATTCATAATCTAGGGCCCCCCACCTTTTCAGTATTCTTACATGCTACATCACTGCCACCCCCCACACACACACACACATACATACATACTTTTCAGTCCAGTGGCACCAGCCTCCTTGCTGTTCCCTCCACTGGACCTTCCAAGTCCAGACTCCACGTCTTTTCACTTCCAACCCATGGAAGGCTCTCCTTCCTCCTCTCCATCTCTGGGCTTCCCTGGCTTCCTTCATTTCCTAGCTGAAATTCCACCTTCTATAGGAAGCCTTTCCCAATGTCTCTTAATTCTAGTGCTTTCTCTCTGCTGATTATTTTCCTTTCTTTGTTTTCTCAGAATTTCATACAGTTCCTGGAACACCATTGTTTAATAAGAGTTTACTGATTGACTGATTTGTTATCTTATTTATATGAGGACTTGTTTTCTCCATTAGGATACAAGCTCTTTTGGGGAATGAGGAGCACGACTGACATTATATGTGTATCCCCAGCACTTTTGCACAATCCTTGGCACATAATAGGCACTTAAAAATATTTGATTAACTAACCAATTGAATATGACCCTCATAATAAAAATGGGGAAACCAAGACTCTCAAAGAGTAAATTATTCCAGTAATATACATTTAGAACCATAGAATATCAGGATCCGAATACATTCAAAGCTATAAGAGAATTCAGAAGTCATTTAATCCAATACCCTCCATTTACAACTAAGGAACCTGAGAAGTAAAATGGGCAAATGACATTTCCAGGGTCACACAGGTGGTAAGCAACCTAGCTGGAATTTGAAATTATATCATTTGATTCCAAATCTAGCCTTCTTTCCATCACCCCACACTTCTGATCTTGCCCATGAGCACAGAGCTAGTATCTGGGACATAATTCTAACCCAGCTCTGATAACTCCAAGACCAGCCCTCTATCCCCTGATCACATCAACTTCCTGTTGCCTTTCCATTAGGCATGAGGGATTTCATTGACATGCCTCAATCTGCAGGAAATTCTACTGCCTTTGACAATCTGACAAGCATTTTTCTATAGCAGTACAGAAACAGGTTGACAACTTGTTTAGTTAAAGGCTAAAGAGAAAAACTTCTTTCAGATGAAAGAGCACATCTTAGTTTTCAGTGAAAGCACTCCATCTGGAGATAGAAATTTCATATTCATGCCTAGTCTCATGAAATGATAGTTTTGAGCCTATAAATTAATTAGACACACTGCCAGACAACATGTGACCCTCTGGAGTGCCACAGTCATGGTTCTCTGATAAGCATGCAGTACACTTAGAAGCATTCTAATGGTATCATTATCATTTCTGAATTATTGGCAAGTACCCCTGGGATTGGACTATCCTCTCCTGAGGAGAGGAACTCCATACTTTTGGAAAGTACCGAATTAAGTTGAACACTTGCTTTAGCAATGTTCCCGAGTATTTTCTCCACCTCTCAGTCATAATAACTTGAGTTTTTCAATTAACATTTCATTGGGACTATTGCAATGGAGATGAACTCCCACTGTGGGAACTCCTTCCACCAATGCTGTTCACAACTCATCAATGAATCACATAATCGTAGACTGTCAGAGCTAGAAGGAAAACTCAGCAGCCATCTAATTTGAGTCATACCCCCAAAAGAATCCAAAGTACAATATGACTGACAAGTTGTCATCCAGCCTTTGTCTAAATACATCCAATGAGGAGAAACCAGTGATTCAAAAGACAGCTACCATGCTCCCTCACCCTGAAATCTTTTGTTCTCTGGAAAAAAACATCCCCAATTCCTTCAACTGACCTTCAAACAGTATAAACTTAAAGTCCTTTACCATTTGGGTAGCTCCTAGACACTCTTCTATAGACAGCTAGGTGATAACGGTGGCTAAAACACTGGTCTTGGAATGAAGAAGACTCATCTTCCTGAGTTCAAACCAGACATCCAGCACTCACTAGCTGTGTGATCCTGGACAAGCCACTTCACTCTGTTTGCCTCAGTTTCCTTATCTATAAAATGAACTGGAGGAAGAAATGGGAAACCATTCCAATATCTCTAACCCAAAAAAAAACACAAAACCAAATGGGGTCACAGAGAGTCAGACGTGTTTGAAAAGCTAGTGCTTTCCATTTTGGTAATCCTCTGTTTACAACTAAGTGTGGTCCCCACAACTGACATAAGGCAACATGGTAGAGTAGATAGAGCACTGGCCTAGAAATGGGGAGACCTGAGCTCAGATCCTGCCCCACATATTTATGGACTCTGGAGAACAGTTTCCTCATTTGTTAAATGACATGTTTGAACTTAATGAAATCTTGAAGCTTTTTCTCCTAGAATTCTAATTCATAGATTATGAATTCAATTCATAATCCATAAATCTAAAATTTACCCTATGTACCTAATAAATAAGTCCAAGCAAGTTAACTGTCACATGGGGGTAAAATGACTTGCCCAGGGTCACACAGCTATTAAGTATCAAAGGCAGAACTTGAGCCCAAGTCTTTCTCACTACAAGCTCAGAGTTCCTCTCATTGCACTACAAATATCAAATGAACTGTATAATACAATTTGGGTGTAAAATCTTATTTAAACAAGATGGGAGGACATTATTCTGACAGCGTTTAAATGTCAATGACAGCCAGATCACACTGTGCTTGAGAACAAGGTTGAATAGTTTGGAAAGTGCTATTAGTACATTGTTGGGAGAGTAATTAGGACAGCGTTCATTGTTTTTCCAAAAACTGTGTTCTACAAGAGGACTTTCTTGATCTCTCTAACTATTGGTGTTTTTTTCCCCTAAAATCACATTATATTCCATTTTACACATATCTACATATTGTTACCCCTAACTAGACAATTACACCCATTATCCTACCCCCTAACTCGAGTGTGCTGGCAAATATTTAACAACCAGCTCCCCCGCCAAAAGAAAAACAATTTTGTAGGACAAACTTTTAAATTTAACTTGCATTGCTAGCATTTTCTCCATATCTTTCTTAAGTCTACATAATCAACAAAATAATAACACAAACCCTGGTCATACTGTTTGATTTCTGAGGTAAAAATGGTCACACAGAAAATTTAACAATCACCTCTCTTGTGCTGATTTGATCTGGCTCCAGCACACCCCTGCCCTAGACAGTCCCCTCTTCCAATATCTTTTGAAAGCATCTCTCTCCTTCTAGTATCTCAAGTCATATGTTTGGCACTATCCTGGAATCTTCTTTCTTCTTCACTATGCATATTCAATTGGTTGCAAGATTTTTCCATTTTAACCTCCACATTTCTCCCATTGGACCGCTTCACTCACACAGTGACAGCCTTCATTCAGGGCCTCATCAGACCTCTTGCCTAGATTATCGCAAGAACTCCCTGTCTCAAGTTTCTCCCCAGGCCATCCTGTTGCCAAAGTAATTTTCCTTAAACACAGAATCTAACCAGGTGATTCCCCTGCTCAAGCTTCTCTAGTAACTTCTTATTGCTTCTAAAATAAAATATAAATGCTTCTATTGAATTTTTAAACCTTTACACCAGCAGACTATAACAGATCTTCCTGGACTCAGTGGACATTACTCTCAATCCTGCATTCTGGGATCGATGCCTGTGATGCATCTCCTCCATACTTATGCCCTACAGAGACTCACTTTTCCTTTAAGATGCAGCTCAGGTACCATCTTCTGCATGAAGCCTTCCCTGAATTCCCCAAATGACAGAGTACCCTCCCTCACACACTATGTGTCAGTTGGAGTACTATGAATGTATTTGTAATTATTAATGCTACATCTATGCTATATAAACGTGTATGCTTGATATTTCCTCCTTCCCCATTAAAATATAAGCTCATTATTAGTAGAGGTTATTTCATTTTTTGCATTTCTATTTCTAGTACCTGGCATGTTGTAGGAGTTTAATAAATACTTGTCAATTGATTGATTGACTGTAAGCTTCTTGAAGGCAGGGACAACATCTTTGACAACTAGGTGATTCAGTGGATGGAACACTAGGCTTGGAATCAGGAAGACTCATCTTTCTAAGTTCAAATCCAGCCTCAGACACTTACTAGCTGTGTGACCCTGGGCAAGCCACTTAACTACTACCTGCCTCAGTTTCTTCAAATGTAAAATGAGGTTAATAATAATGCCTACCTCAGAGGATGTTGTGAGGATCAAATGAGATAATACATGTAAATTTCTTATCATAATTCCTAGCATACAGTAGGTGCTTCATAAATGTTTATATCATTCTGTCCCTTCCCCCTTGTAGATGCTTAATAAATTCTTTTTAATTGGATAACTGATTCCCTGGCAATGGCAAGAAATCTATTTCCCAGCAGATTGCTAACTACTTCCTTTTGGAAAAAAAAAAGCCTTAGGATAATTCATATCCACTATCAAACCTCTTCCACTCTTGAACAACCTTTTTTGTCAAGGAAACTATTACTCCTTTTTATCCAGAATTCTTCTGACTATAGTACAACTATCTTTCTATCTATCTATCTATCTATCTATCTATCTATCTATCTATCTATCTATCTATCTGTCTGTCTGTCTGTCTGTCTGTCTGTCTGTCTGTCTGTCTGTCTCTCTCTCTCTCTGTCTCTTTATATATACATGGCTAGAGAACTGGGTATAATACAGTAAATAAAGTGAGATACCAGGTCAGAAAGAGCATATGAGAACACAGGAAATCACTTACTGTGCATCTGGATAGGGACTGAACCCAGGACTCCTGTCCCCAAGAACAATATACCAGCTCCTAAACAGCATCTTCTCTTGGGGGCTTTTCAGCATATTGTACAATAACCATAATTTGCATTATTGTTCACAAAGCATTTTACACAAATTATTTTCATCCAAACTTGCTACAACTGGGGACAATTATAGCATTTTATAGCTGAGGGTTCTGTAGCTCAGGAAGATAAAATAATCACTCAGGATTACAAGTCAAGTAAACAAGCATTTGTTGAGTGTTTACAATGTGCCAGACACTGGGTTAAGGACCAAGAATACAAATACAAGCAGAAAGAAAGCCCCTGAGCTCAAGAAGCTTACATTCTAATGGGGGCAGTTGTTGTTTGGTCTTGTCCAATTCTTTGGTTTCCATTTGCGGTTTTCTTGGAAGAAAAACTGAAGTGGTTTGTCAATTTCTTCTCCAGTTCATTTTACAGGTGAGGAACTAAGGCAAATAGGGTTAAGTGACTTTCTTCAGGGTCACACAGGTAGTATCTGAAACTGGATTTGAACTCATGAAGATGAGTTTTCCTGATTCTAAGCCCAGAGCTCTGTCTCTGAGTCACCTAACTACCCCTAAAGAGGGGAGACAACACATAAAAAGGAGCAACTGAAAATGGTGGAAATGAAGTGGAGAAATGAAGGTGCGTGGCATAAGACAGGAGAGAAATAAAACATGAATGGCCTTAATATCCCCCTTAAAATAGAAGGTGGAAGGAACTAGCCAATAAGAGGGAAATTCCACAGGGGCACAGCATATTTCCAGTATGTCAAGTCCAGTAGAGTCAGAAATGGACCCTGGAGAGGAATGAATGATTACACAGGTATCAAGTATCACAAGTGGGGATTCGAACACAAATCTTTCTGAGGTGCAGTCCAGTTTTCTATCCATTATACCAATGATGCCTCTAGCAAAACTAGGGGAATTTGGGGAGTGTGGAAAGAGGGGAAAATTGGAAATAATAATCATTCATGGATAGATGGCTCTTTACTGTTACAAAATGCTTGACATACCTTTTTTTCATTATCTTTCTCCTCCCTTTTACAACCATGATCCCAGTTGAGTCCCTCATCATAATATCCTCCTAATTGGTCTCTCTGCCTTCATTCTCTTTCTTCACCAAAAATACCCTTCACTCAAATAGATCTGTGATTTTGTCTCTTTGAGAATTCCCACTGACCATGCAGATCTCAAGTCAACCATGCCTTCCCCAATGTATACAATTCTTGTCCATGTCTTTCCATAAATTTGTAGCAAAAGATTGACCTGGAATACTTGATGCCTTGTTCTTTCTTCTAAACCCTGAGGGTAGCAGTGGAGACCTCTGGCTGCCCATTTGTCATCATGTCTCTCCCCTGTGACATAACCAGCCAGTCTTATTTTCCTATTAGACACTTTCTAGATGACGTCCTTTACTCCTATACTTATTCAGAGTTACTCATTGGTTATAATGTTGCAGCCCACTCGCCCTCACTATACACTTCCCAGCCTGTGTGGCCGCCATCTTTAATTCTTCAGAGATTGTTGTATTCTGCATCTCATCCAGTTACACTAGACAAATATTGGGATTAAAATGATAGGCTTTTATTGTCTTTTGAGGAGAAGGAGACATTAGGGATCAGGGGTCTCCTAGCTTCCTGTGAACTCTGTTCTACCCTTCAGCAAACTCCTCCCAGAACAGGCTCCATGTGATTACATTCAGCCTATTAGGGGGCAGATTTTACTTTCAAAGCAGGGAAGGTCTTCAAATTCCCATTTCCACTGCAACTATTGTCATTGTTATTCATTTTTCTCCATTTTCTCATATATAAAGTGGGAATAATAACTTTATAAGATGAGATAACCTTAGAATTAAGAAGCTGAATCAAAGGACTGCTTCTGATAGCTAGTAGCTATGACACTTTGGTTAAGTCACTTAACCATTAGTGCCCCCAAACAACTCTCTTAGAATGTTAGGTTGCTAAATTGCATTGGTTGAAGGAAGTTTTCTTGTGAGGAAAATGCCCAGTGGGAACAATCACCACCACAAGCAAAGCTACTCTGAATGTCCACGGCCCAGGAATGTTGTAAAGCTCAATTGAGAAAAGCATTTTTCACATTTCAAAGCTTTGCATGAATGTCACTTGTTTGTACTACTATTGGTACTGGTGCCTGTTTATTTCTAGGGTGTGTCATGTTGCTGACCCTGCTTTTCAGCTTTTGTTAAAGGACTTTGCAGGGGGCGGCTAGGTGGCGCAGTGAATAGAGCACCAGCCCTGGAGTCAGGAGGACCTGAGTTCAAATCCAGCCTCAGACACTTAACACAAAACTAAGCATGTAACCTTGGGCAAGTCACTTAACCCCAATCCCCCTACCTTCCCCTCTCCAAAGAGCAAAAAAAAAAAAGAAAAAAAAAGGACTTTGCAGCTCGATTGACTCTCATTGCTCTATGGGGCAGAAAGCAGCAACCACCCAGAACACCTTTCCTTGACCACCATTTCCCTGTATTCTAATGGCAGGCAGACAGGAAACAAGCATACATTGATGATCGTGGATATAAATATGAAGGATAAGGATAACAGGTCCTGCCTTCAAGAAGTTTGCATTTTAATAGGAAAAGATGGCACATAAAAGGGGGACTGAATAGTGAGGTCTGTGAAGGAAATGTTGCTTTTCAGTTGTTTCAGTCATGTTGACACTTTGTGATCCCATTTGGGTTTTTTGTTTTGTTTTACCAGAATTTATTTATTTTGCATTTTCAACATTCATTTCCACAAGATTTTGAGTTCCAAATTTTCTCTCCATCTCTCCCCTACTTCCCACCCCAAGAGAGCAAGCATGCTGATTACCCTTTCCCACAGTCTGCCCTCTCTTACACCCCCCATCCCTCCCCTCACCCACTTACCCCTTACTTTCTTGTAGGGCAAGATGGATTTCTATACCCCACTCCCTGTGTATCTTATTTCCCGGTTGCATGCTGTAATGCTAATGCAATATTCAAAGTGCCAATGATCACTATCAATATACCTGCATAATGCTTGATCACAAAATATAACAAACTCTCCATATAGAAGACAAGAAAAACATTTATTTAGACACCAGAAAACCAAATCCCAGCACCAGGAAACTGAATACATCGTAGCAACATAGAAATTAATGTACCACAACATAAGGGAAAGCCATACCAGCATTTAGCTTTCCCAGTCACCTGTCACAGCAGGTGGCAAACACCAACTTTTACTCACAAGTCTGTCTCCCTCAGATGCATCCTCTCCTCATAATGGTGCCTAGCTGCTCAGACTCCTAGCTTCTTATGGGCTCTGCTCCACCCTTCAGCAAACTCCTCTCACTAGAGGCTCCATGTGATTACATTCAGCCTATTAGACAACAGGGTATATTTTCAAAGCAGAGAAGGTGTTGAAATTCCCTTAGACTTATTAAGGGTCAGGGAAGATCTTCAAATTCCCATTACCATACCATACATGCAGAAACAATTTTTCAACATTTTTTTTAAAACTTTGAGTTCTAGAGTCTTCCCCCTCCTCCCTCCCCATCTACCCCCACTGAGAAGACAAGCAATTCAATATAGGCCATACATGTGCAGCCATGCAAAACAATTCCATAGTAGTCATGTTGTGAAAAACTAATTTCCCCTCCATCCTATCCCCCCCATTTGTTCTCTTTTCTCATTTGACCTTGTCTATTTGGGGTTTTCTTGACAGAGATACTGAAGTGATTTGCATTTTCTCATTTTACAGATGAGGAAACTGAGGCAAACAACCCAAGTGACTTGCCCAGGGTCACATAGCTAATAAGTGTCAGAGGATAGGTCTGAACTCACAGGGAGGAGTCTTCCTGACTCCAGGCCTGGTGCTCTCTTCACTGTACCACATAGCTGACCCTGAGGGCAGGTTCTATATCCTTTTTGTGGAGGGATGCCCAGCATTTAACATTGTGTTTGACATCTAGTAAAGTTTTACATTCTTTTTCATTCATTCATTTGTGGCAATGGAAATGAACTGCAAAGTTCTTCCCTTGTACTTAGTACAGTGCCTGGCATATAGTAGTTGCTTATCAAGTGCCCTTTCATTCATTCATTCATCCTTCTATCAACTGAAGAAGTTCAGAGTCCTATGATACCCATCCTTCAGCTGATGGTTTCATCTGTGGGACAGCACCACTCCATGAATTAACTCAGATATTCTCCTTCAAGAGACCTTTTCCGATGACACCCATCTGCTAGTATCTTCCCCCCTCCCCATTACCTTATGTTTGCTTGCATGATTATAGCTCTATTTTCTTTCTCCCAAAAAAGGGAAGCTCATTGAGGGCAAGAATTGACTCAGCTTTGTTGGTGTATCCTTCGCTCCTGGAACAGTCTCCCACACATAGTTAGTGTTTAATAAATGCTAATGAAAAACATGTTATAATTGTTTCTTATTTTTGTCTCTGAATGCCTAGTATACCTAGTACAACTCCTGGTAAATAATAGATGCATATATATATACATATATATATATATATACATATACATATATATATATATAAATAAAATAGATGCTGTCAAATGAAGGTAATGTCCTCTAAGAAGAATGGAAATTTCTTGAGGGTTGTGGTTCAGTCTTTTAAGTTGTATCTGACTCTTCATGACCCCGTGGACCTCTGTCCATGGTATTTTATTGGCAAAGATGCTGGAGTGCTTTGCTATTTCCTTCTCCAGTGGCAAACAGAGGTTGAGATTAAGTGACTTGACTAAGGTCACACAGCTAGGGAGTTTCTGGATCTAGATTTGAACTCAGGTCTTCTTTATTCCAAGTCCAGCGCTCTATCCACTGTGCCACCTAGCTGTCCCTAGCTTTTTCTTGAGGGTGGGGGCTATTTTTTATTTTTGTTTCCAAGTTAGTATCCTAGGCACTTAGGAAAAACTCCTAGCACGCAGAGAATGCTTAATAAATACTTCCCAATTGATTGACCAGGTGCCTACAGTGATCTCACCCATCTTGATGTTCTAGCCTTATGATTAAGTTCATGGAAGTGTTTTAATTAATAAATGAGTGTTTCTCCTACCAACAAGTCAGGGATGATGGGGGAAGGGAAGGGGTAGAGCCTATTAGGTGAGAGCCAAAGCTTGACACTCTTCTGATAAAACAATAAGCAAGTGCATGAAACACATGACAAAGAAGACAAGCCTGGAGAAACCTCTCCTCAAATCTATGTTCTTTTGCACTCCTGCTTTGCAAATTCCAAAAACTTATTATTACTGTTACTATCAGACATCCTCCACAGCTGGTAATGTTAAAGAGATGAAAAATCCCAATTCAACTACATCCTGGAAGATGTCAAGTGTATACTGTTTATTAGTTTAGAAGCTTACTAAATTTAAACAGCAGCATTAACATGGCCGTGGGTTCTCTTGACAATTTTAAAATTCCTCCTTGGGGGGATTTCAGTAATGCTGTCTAATCAGCTTAAGGAGTTAATTAAACAGCTGTCACTTAGCTTCCTAATTCAGAAATTTGATGCAATGAGATTGGAAATTAGTTATGCATGATTGAGGAGTGGTTTCTAAGATGGCCAAAGTTGGCTTCTGTGAGGTACCAGAGGGCATAGCCTCTGTTTCTAGTATGAGAGGGGAACATTCCAGAAGATTGTCCTGGGGACCCTGGGAAATTATTGGATTGCTTAGTTAGAGCAGAGAGACAGGTTCTCCACTCCCGGCTTACCTTAGAGATGTAGGGTGCTCACTTCCTCCTTAGAACAGTGATTTGTACCAAGGGGTAGGCTATGGCCATATGCTGGAGGATAGGTGTGGGTAGGGCTTAGTGCCTTGTTGTGGGAGGGTACACTAGGGGGTTTCCCCAGACATTTTCATATCACCAAATGGGATTGTTGTAAGGCAAGAAGCAATACATCAGACCCAGGGAAGTGTGAGTCAACTTTCGCCCCAGATGAATTGATCTGACATCTAGCTGTGTTCCCTTTGGTGCAGGAGGATATGAGGACTTTGTTGAGGAGCTCCTGAGACCCCAAGAAACTTCCTTACCAACTGCTTTTAATCTCCTTGTCAGGAGCTTATATCTTACTGGACTGTTTTTTACCACCACGGGGATTGCTTTTCCCCAGGCAGTTGTAAGATATGTTTTTATTAAAGAAACTTTTAATCAGAACCCTCAAACTGACTGTTCCATTGCTCTGGATGTGTGCTCATGACCAAGACATTCTTTCCACACATAGGTTTTGGTTTTCTAGGGGCTTTTTTTGGGGGGAGGGCAGCCAACAGAGGTTCTTCCCTATTTCTAGAACACCCACTATCTGAACCTCTACGTGTTAAAATCCTAACCATTCTTAAAAGCCTAACCAAACTTAAAAGTTCAAATAAAAAGCCACCTTTTACATGAAACCTTCCCTGATTTCTCCCAACAGGAAGTTGCCTCTCCTTCAACCTAATTCCCATCATAATACTTCTTGTATTATAGTGATTACGAGATTGTAAAGTGTGTGGGAAGCAGGTAGTGGCACAATGGACAGAATGCCTGGCCTGGAGTCAAGAAGTCTCTCTTTCCTGAGTTCAAATCCAGCAGCAAACACTTATTCACTGGGTGCTACATATGTTATATATACATATATGTATATGTGTGTACATATACACACACAGTTAGGTGATGCAGTCGAGAGTGCTGGCCTAGAGGGAGTAAAAAAGGCTGATCTTCCTGAGTTCAAATCTGGCCTGAGACACTCATTAACTGGGTGATCCTGGGCAAGTCCCTTATCCCTATTTACCTCAATTTCCTCATCTGTAAAATGAACTAGAGAAGGAAATAAATACCAAATGGAGTTGCAGAGAGTCAGACACAACTGAAACCAGTGGTCAACAACAACACAGTAGATGGAATGCTGGACCGGAAATCAGGAAAACCCAGGTTCAATTCTCGAATCAGATACTGACTAGCACCATTACCCTCAGCAAGCAAATTAATTTCTCTGAGCCTCAGTTTTTTTTCATTCATAAAATGGGGGTAATAACATTCATTGTACCTACATCATAGGATTTCTTGTGAAATTCAAATGAAATAATGTGTGTGAACCACCTAAAAAACTCCATAAATTTTAGTTATCGAGCCTTCTGAGGGCAGGGAGCGTGTCATGTCTTATTTATCATTATACCCTCTATCCTTTCCCAAATCACCTTGTCTTTATTTTGTATGTGTGATTATATATTTATATATACACATATATGCATGTGGATTTAATATGCATGCATAGACATGTATATATGTACATATAAAGTAGTCCTTTGTGTATGTGTGTCTATGTGTATGTATTTATATATGTTGTTCTGTTATTTCAGTCATGTCTGACACTTTGTGACCTCATTTAGAATTTTCTTGGCAAAGATAGTAGAATGGTTTGCCATTTCCTTCTCCAGCTTATTTTACAGATGAGGAAACTGAGGCAAACAGGGTTAAGGGGTTTGCCCCAGGGTCACACAGATAGTAAGTGTCTGAGGCCAGATTTGAACTCAGGAAGATGAGTCTTCCTGACTCCCCCCAGGCCAGCACTCTCAAATGTACCACCTAGCTGTGTGTATATGTACACATATCTGAAGAAAGAAAGAAAGAAAGAAAGAAAGAAAGAAAGAAAGAAAGAAAGAAAGAAAGAAAGAAAGAAAGAAAGAAAGAAAGAAAGAAAGAAAGAAAGAAAGAAAGAAAGGAAGGAAGGAAGGAAGGGATATGTATTATATGTGCATATATGTATATACATAAATACATACACACACCTATATCACCACTAAGATTTTTGACCCTCCATTCATATAATATCTCTCCTCATAGAATGTAAGCTCCTTAAGGACAAAGGCTTTTATTTTTATCTTTGTATCTCCCCAGCACCTGGTACTTACAGTGCCTGGCACACATGGGCAATGATTGGTTAACTGGTTATATAATGTCATAATAGAAAAATATTCCAATCCAGAGTCAGCAAAGCAGTTCAGCCATTTAATCACCATAAGACCATTAACAATGTCCCATTAACCTCTCTGAGCCTCAGTTTCCCCCTATTTTAAATGGAGTTGCTAATCCTCACAGGGCTGTCATAAGGAAAACATCAGCAAACTGTAAGGCTGGATAGATGTATGAATTACTCCTCTGACTCTTTCAGGATAGAACCCTATGTGAAGTCTATCCTGCTGAGGGTCTGCCCAGGGCTATATCCTACCAGCTTGCTGCAGTGCTTGGGGGGGTCCCTACTCCTGCTTCTGTCAGGGAACCTTTTCTCCTCACTTCATGTGGCTGCTTAAAACTCAGCAGTCCCCCATGGCCATTAAGCCCAGAGACTGAGACACTTTAAAATAGAGCAGGAAATAAATCTGACTGTAGAGTAAGTAGCAACGTGACTGATGTTTCCTCTGCTCATTAAAAGAAGCATCCTGGTTATTTATAGAGATGCCGCATTATTGCTAATGAGATACACTGTTTCTATGGTCATCTGGGCCTCCTGTTTAATGTGGTATAAATGAAAAACCTGCAGCTCGCTATCATTACAGGACTCCCTATTTATTATCTAGAGGCTGCCATAATGGAGCTTCTCAAAGCCAGCAAGAAACAAGGATGAGACGATGTGACATTATTCTGTTTATTAGCTTATTGATTTCTGTTGAGAGAGAAATAGAAGATACTTCAGAAATCATCCACAGTGCCAAGAATACAACCAGGTGCTCTGACAGAAGGGGAGAGCCCTATTGAAAACCTACCGCTGTTAAGTCAAGGCTCCGGTTGGTATCTGATAACCATGATATCCTAGAGGGAAAAAATTATACATTTCATTTGCCTATTTGCCTATCTATCCATCTGTCTGTTTGTCCTTCTGTGCATCCATCCATCCAACTATCTATCTATCTATCTATCTATCTATCTATCTATCTATCTATCTA
>NW_027185573.1:4481461-4514940 GCF_028583685.1 Petaurus breviceps papuanus | reverse complement strand
CTATCTATCTATCTATCTATCTATCTATCTATCTATCTATCTATCTATCTATCTATCTATCTATCTATCCATCTGTCTGTCCTGTGCATCCATCCATCCAACTATCTATCTATCTATCTATCTATCTATCTAATCTTTCTATCAATCTATTGTTATAAGATTAGCAAAATGAGTTCTTTCCAGAATTGTCTTTTTGACTTTCTTTACCTTTGGAGTTAAATATCGTAGGTTATTTTTATCTCCATTTTACAGTTAAGGGAACTGAGATCCAGGGAAATTAAGTGATTTGTCCACGGTGAATTTCTTCGGAGCAGAGACTGGTTTTTTTTTTTTATTTTAGGAAAGCAACATTTACAACATATACAACAAAATGTATACATCATGAATTTTGAAACGAAATGAATGAATGAATAAGAAATAACAACCATTCAGAGGAATCTAGGCAATATGAAAACAAAAAATATAAATATAATCTCTTTTTACATTTCTTGTTTTCAAGGAACTTGCAGTCTATCAAGTATAGTTTCATAGATACAGAGTTGAAAGGGCCCTTTGAGGTTATCTGGTCCAGTCTCTTCAATTTACAAATAAGGAAACTGAGACCCAGTGAGACTAAGTGCCTTACTAAGATCATTTAGGTAATAAATGATAGAGCTGGGATTTGAAGCCTGGTCTTCGGACTCCAAATCTACATCCCACTGTGCCACACTGCCTTGTATGATGAGGTACTGAACTGGTATTTCAAAACAGATCTTCAAATTCCAAAGACAAGAGATATTTTCTACACCAATGTACCCCACACCCCTCTTATCTCCAAGCAAAGCTCCTGACTATTCACTTCCTACCTCCATGCTTTCATGTAAGGTGTTACCTGAATTTGGAATGTTCTCCCACCTTACCCTCACCCTCTTGAATCCCTTCAGTACACTCATTTTTCAGTTATGTCTACTCTTCATGACCCCATTTGGAGTTTTCTTGGCAAAGATATTGGAGTGCTTCACCATTTCCTTCTCTAGCTCATTTTACAGATAAGGAAACTCAGACAAACAAGGTTAAGTGACTTGCTCAGGATCACACAGTGTCTGAGGTCAAATTTGAACTCAGGTCTTCCAGACTCCAGGTGTGGTACTCTAGCCACTGCACCACCTAGCTGTGACCTCCTTTCTCCTTCCCCAGTAGAATATAAGCTCCATGAAGGCAAAGCCTGCTTCATTTCTTTTTCCCTTATGTCCCCTGTGGCCCAGAACTCTATAGGAGTTTATTAAATGTTAATTAACTTGAATTTAACTTGAGATGGTAACAGAATACTATTACTAAAAGCCTTTCCTGTGCTATGAGATTTATAGCTAACAAGTCTCAGGCAGGTTTGAAGAATACTCCACAGGCCTTACATTGTCTTCAACACTGAGAGGAGGCCCTGCCTTGGGTAGAGCAGAGGGAAGATTTACTCACTTTTCTGCTTAAAGAACTGAGGCCCTGGCTGCTGTGGTTATTTAGCAGGGTCGTGCCTGTAGGTTCCCTTTGAAAACAAACCAGGGCCTTGTTCTCTGTCATTCACTGCACTGCTCCATTTCTAAAGACAGAGGCTGACCCTGCTAAAAGGACACTCTCTAATCTAGCTGAAGCACTTTGGGGAGGAAACACAGAGGATTTTCAATAAATTTCCTTTTGTCCTTTGGCATTAGCTTTCTTTCAGGATAAAACAAAGGGGCCCTGTGGACAGGACGCAATATTATGCCAGGGCGTCAGAGACTGGACTGGGTCTCCTTGGGTCAGCTCTGGATCTTTGGTGACAGCTGCTCTTAGGGGGCAGAGTGGGAAAGGAAGAGGATGAAGGAAGAGCTGTGGAGAGAATACTGAAGCATTTTATGAAAGGTTCAAGATTTCCCCAGAGAGGCTATTTTTTTCTTTTCCCATCAAGAATCAGGAGGCAAAGACACCTCAGAGAATTTAATACTATCCCCAATGAAAGTGTGGCACCTGAACAGTTTGGGGTTCTGCCGCTTTAGTTTGAAGAAAGCAGCCATTTTGAGGTACCTATTCAATTCCATTCAACAAGCCCTTGGGTTCAAATGATGACTCAGATATTGAATTCCTGTGTATCACTGAGCTTGCGCCACTTAATCTCTCTTGCTTGGTTTCCTCATTTGTAAAAAGAAGGGATTGGTTTCAATAACCTCTAAGGCTGAGGTTCTTAATCTTTTTGCATCTTAGAGCCCTTTGGTGAAGAGTTTGGAACTTATCTCTGAATGATGCATTAAATTATATCAAATAAACTACATAAAATTACAGAGGAGATTGATTATGTTAAAATACAGTTATCAAAATACTTTTTGTAAAAGCCACCAAGTGCATAGATCCCAGGTTAAGAATTCCTGCTGGGGTTGGGGGGTGGAGCCCAACAGCTCCGGCTTCCACCTCCTCCAATACACATAAAAAATGACTCTAAACAAACTTTAGAACTACAGAACCCACAAAGTGAAAGAGAGAAACAAATCTCCTGCTGAAGGAAGCCCAGCAGACTGGAAGGAAGGGTCCATTGCAGTGTGCTGGGAGCCAAGCCCAGTCCCAACTGAGCTGCTGTTTCAGCCCCAGGGTGGCTGGCTGGAGCACTTCACACGAGTAAATCACCAGCAGCTGTAGCAGTTTCCAGACTTCTCAATCCACAAATGCCAAAGACAAAGTAAAAGGTCAGTGTGGAACTTTGTTGGGAACAGAAGGAGCTCAGTCTAGCTGCTGCCTCTGAGCAAAAAGTGGAGGAGGTGCAGTGGCTGCAGCCACTGCCACATGGCTGCTTCTGGTGCTCCTGGCCTGCAGATTTTAGGGGGACCAAGCGAACATTCAGAGGGTAATTGCTTTTGCTTTGACCTGCTTGGATCTGGATCACAGTCTTGGGTGGTGGTCCTAGGGTATGTGAGCAGTAAGCCAGAATGTGTGGGGGCTGTAGAGAGAGCACCCATCCAATAGCTCTGCAAAAACCCCAGCAATTTGAGACATAGCTCTCTCCACTCTAGAAGCAGAGTTCTAACATGGCAAAGAACTCAAAAGTCAAGTAATTGGCTGCCAATATGAGCAAGCAATAGAAGCACAAACACACAATAGAATCCTTTTTGGGGGACAAAAAGGATCGAGGCATGGAGTGGGAGGAAGACAATGAAGTCAGAACTCCTGCATCAAAAGCCTCCAAGAAAAATATGAATAGGTTACAGGCCATGGAGGAGCTCAAGAAGGATTTTGAAAATCAAGAGAAGTGGAGGAAAAATTGGGAAGAAAAATGAGAATGATGCAAGTAAATCATGAAAAGTGAGTCATCAGCCTGCTAAAGGAGACCCAAAAATACACTGAAGAAAATAATACCTTAAAAAATAAACTAACTCAAATGGCAAAAGAGGCCCAAAAAGCCAATGAGGAGAAGAATGCTTTCAAAAGCTGAATTTGCCGGATGGAAAAGGAATTTCAAAAACTCACTGAAGAGAATCACTCCCTCAAAATTAGATTGAAGTAGGGGCGGCCAGGTAGCACAGTGAGTAAGAGCACCGGCTCCAGTGTTGAGAAGACCTGGAGATCGAATCCTGGGCTCAGACACTTAGCACCCACCCAGAAACACCTGGCTAACACACCTGGCTGTGTAACCTTGAGCAAGTTACTTAACCCCAATTGCTTAGGGGCGGCCAGGTGGCTCAGCGAGTAAGAGCACCGGCTCCAGTGTCGGGATGACCTGGATCAAATCTGGGCTCAGATACTCAGCACCACACCCAGAAATAACTGGCCGTGTAATCTTGAGCAAGTTACTTAACCCCGATTGCTTTAAAAAAAATTAGATTGAAGTAATTGGAAGCTAATGACTCTATGAGAAATCAAGATACTATAAAACAAATCCAAACAAATGAAAAAAATAGAAGGCAATGTGAAATATCTCACTGGAAAAACCACTGACCTGGAAAATAGATCCAGGAGAGATAATTTAAATATTATTGATCTACCTGAAAGCCATGATCAAAATAAGAGCCTAGATACCATCTTTCAAGAAATTATCAAGAAAAATTGCCCTGTTATTCTAGAACCAGAGGACAAAATAGAAATTGAAAGAATTCACCTATCGCCTCTTAAAAAGGATCCCAAAAAGAAAACTCCTAGGAATATTACAGCTGAATCCAAAGTAACCAGGTCAAGGAGAAAATGCAGCACGAAGTCAGGAAGAAACAATTTGAGTATTGTGGAAACACAATCAGGATAACACAAGACCTAGATGCTTCTACATTAAGGGATTGAAGGGCTTGCAATATGATATTCCTGAGGTCAAAGGAGCTAGGACTAAAACCAAGAATCACCTACCCAGCAAAATTGGGTATAATGCTACAGGAAAAAAATATGGTCATTCAATGAAATTAAGGACTTTCAAGTATTTTTGATGAAAAAAAACCTGAGCTAAACAGAAAATTTGATTTTCAAATACAAGAAGCAAGAGAAGCATGAGAAGGTAAACAAGAAAAAGAAATCATAAGGAACTTATTAAAGTTGAATTTTTTACATTCCTATGTGGAAAAATAATAACTGTTACTCATACGACTTTTCTCAGTATGAGGATATATCGGAGGATGTATGTGTATCTAAATATATATGTGTGTGTGGGCATTTGTATGTTCATGTATACATAGACAGAGGGCACTGGATGAGTTGAATATGAAGCAATGATATCTAAAAAATAAAATTAAGAGGTGAGAGAGGAATTTATTGGGAGAAGAAGAAAGGGAGTGATAGATTAGGGTAAATTATCTCATATAAAAGAGGCAAGAGAAAACTGTTACAATAGAGGGGAAGAGCAGGAAGGTGAAAGAGAATGGGGCAACCTGATTCTCATAGAATTTGGCCTTAGGAGGGAATAGCATACATAGTCAATTGGGTATCTTACAGGATAATAGAGCAGTAGGGGATAAGGCGGGAAGGGGATAGAAGGGAGAGCAGATTGGGAGAGAGGGTAGTTAGAAGCAGACATTTTTGAAAAGGAATAGGGTAAAAGGGAAAAAAAATAGAATAAGTGGGGGGTGGGATAGGATGGAGGAAAATATAGTTGGTCTTTCACAATGTAACTACTATGGAAACGATTTGGGTAACTACACATGTACAACCTATATCGAACTGCTAATCTTCCAAGTGGGGGTGAGTGCAGAGGGAAGAAAGGGGAAAAAATCTGGAACTCAAAGTTTTAAAAACAGATGTTTAAAAATTGTTTTTTTATATGCAACTGGGAAATAAGATATATAGGTACTGGTGTATAGAAACCCTTCTTGCCCTACTGGAAAGTTAGGGGGATGAAGGGGGAGGATATAAAAGAGAACAGATTAGGGGAAGGGGTATTCAATAGGCTTGCTATTTTGAGGTGGGGGTAGGGGAAAGATGGGGAGAGAAAAATTGTAACTCAAAATCTTGTGGAAATGAATGTTGAAAACTAAAAATAAATAAATTAAAAATTTGAAAAAAAAAAAGATATAGATCAGGACAACTGGAGACGGTCTCCCAGAGGAAGGTAGGGAAAGGGAGGAAATAGAGCTAGGACACTGAGGCGAAAACAGAAAGTCCAAAATCCTCCAGGCCCTTTTAAAGCTCACAAGGTCCCCTGTCCAAGTGGCCTAGGGATAACAAGAAATAGGTTGGGGCTAGAGCCTCTCCTTTCCCACCTTACCTACATGGTTTCTCCTCAGAGATTTTACTAAAATAGCATGCTTGCCCCAACTTCTTCAATGAATCACTTATTAATTTGCTTAATAACTTTTGGACAAGCAGTTATGACCATGTTTTCTCACCCAATCTGAACCCTCTTCCTGTCCCTATTTTCAAGTAAAGAAAATTAGTTTCAAGCATTTTTTATACGTAATCTAAAGTCTAAAACTGATTGATTGAAACTAAAGCCTATCATTGAGATGGATGTATTAGTTGTTTATCACTCAGTTTAGGTACCTGGGCACTTACTTTGAGAATGGGAGATTTGACTGAGTAAACCATTCAACACCAGCCTTACAATGGGATTCTGGTTAAAGCCACAAACTAAGAGGAAGATTCTGGTATGGGAGAGCTCAGAGAATCCAGATATGATATACATGTTTCATCATTTAAAGTTCTTTTTTTCTTTTAACCCCTGCTTTCAATTCTAGGCAATGTTATCACTTCTTTTGATGCTTCCTCATACTAAAGTTGTAGACACGAAAATTAACAAAATAAGGCATGGCTAAATGCCTCAAAGTTACAAAGGTAAAATTGCAGTGATTGTTGATTACGTAATTAAGTTTCTCTCCAAATGAAATAAATTTGTTACCCTCTGTAAAAAAAAAAAAAAAAGAATTCCTGCCCTAAGTTCCTTTCCAGCACTAAATCTATGATGCTGTGATGTTGTAAACTTGTGTGACCATGGTCAAGTCACAGCTATTAGCCTCAGTTTCCCCATCTGTAAAATGGGGGGGGGGGGTAGTTAATTGCACCTACCTCACAGGATGGTATTAGGTATATTATATTTGTCAAGTACTTTGTAAACATTGAAGCTCTGTGTATATGTCAGTTATTATTTTTGTTATTTTTGTTATTATCAAGCCTTGTGCTTGATAAAAACAGTCCTTGTCCTCAAGGAGGATTCATTCTATTGTGTTGGTGTGGGGGAGGAGAAAACATGTAACCAGGAAGTTGAAGTTGATACAAAATATATACAAAGTGAATTCCCACTAATTTCCGAGGCTGAAAATAGAATTACTAACAACTGAGGGCATCAGCAAAGGTCTCTTATAGGATGTGGCATTAGTGCTGAGCCTTAAACTTTTTGCTGTTCAGTCATTTCAGTCATGTCTGACTCTCTGTGACACTATTTGGAGTTTCTCAACAAAGATGCTAGAGTGGTTTGCCATTTCCTTCTCCAGCTCATTTTTCAGATGGATAAACAAAGGCAACAGGTGTTACGTGACTTGCCCAAGGTCACAAAGCTAGTAAGGGTATGAGGCTAAATTTGAATTCATGAAGATGAGTTTTCCTGACTCTAATCCTCGTGCTCTATCCACCAAAACTGCTATATTTCATGAGGGTAGATGGAGCAAAGAAGGAATGCCTTCTAGGAAGAGCGGACAGTGTGTATGCAGAGGCATAGAGGGAAGGAACAGATTTGTTGTGTATGGAGGATAGCAGGTAATCTATCATCCACCATGTTTCTAGGTAAGGAGTTGGAAATTATTTTAAAGCCTTAAGTTCCAAGGCTTAGGGTCCTCTTAAGTGCTTTGGTTAAAACTTAATTCAATAAACATACATGTGGATGTGTGTCAGGCACTATGATAGAGGGTAGAAAGGTTCAAAAAAATGAAAGGTCTTTCCTTCCTTTAAAGAGCTTAATTTCTTCTAGAGATGAAGCATGTACCCCAGTAGTTAAATACTTTATTATTATTTGGAGGAGGAGGAGGAGAATGTAGTCAAACTTGGAAAGATGAGGCAAGGTTTTCCATTGGAGGCAGAATCTGAGATGAGTACTGAAAGAAGTTAGTGATCATAAGAGGACAAGGTAAGGAGGGAGAGCCTTACAGGCATTGGGGATGGCCTTTGTAAAGGGCATGGAGGCAGGAGATAGCATCCTGAGTTTGGGGGATAGTGATTAGAGCAGTTTGAAGGGAAGCAATAAAACACATACAAAGGTATCTTGTGAAGTAAATTTGGAAATGTGGGTCAGAACCACACTGGAAAGGACTTGGAATGTTAAGCAGAGGAGCTGGTGTTTTATCTTAGAGGCAATAGAGATTCAATGAGGATTCTTGAGCAGAGCAGTGACATGGTCGAAGCTTTAAGAAATCCTATTTGCAGTCTCCATACAGAAGCAGTTCTCAAGTATGACCCTGGCAATCTGGATGCAGAGCTGGCATATTAAACCACCACTGATTTTCTGAAGAGCATAGAATGGTGGACTCCATCCCTCCTCTTGTCCCAAGCCCATTTGTCTGCCCTCTCCCCAGTGTACCCATCTGGCCACCTAGTTTGCTCATTTACATGCACCATCCTTCCATCCTGAAAAGCTCCCTCTTCCAATAAAGGAATCATTCTAATCCATACAAGTGAACAAACATTTACTAAGGGTCTGCTCCTGTACAGTTAGCCAACGTTCTGCTGGGGGGACACACCAAGGTAGACACACCTAAGTAGAGTACACAAAAAAATGAGAAAGACAACAAGTAAGTAGTACTTAGGGTGGAGGATTTAAAAGATACTTTACAAAAGAGCTGAGACTTCAAAGATCTAGAGCTGGGAGGAAACTCAGAAACTATCTAATCCAACCCCCTCATATTGCAGATGAGGAAACTGAGGCTCCGAGATTAGGCTAGTGGGACCATAGAGTTGGAGCCGGAAGGGATCTCAGAGATCATTTAATCCAACATCCTCATGTTACAGATGAGGAAATTGAGGCTCAAAGATATTAAATCAAATCTCCAAAGTCACATAAGTTGTAGATATCAGAGGTGGAATTAGAGTGCAGTGATTCTTCTATGCTTGAAGAAGGAAAAAATTCTCAATGCAAAGATGAGGTGGAATTATATTCCTGGCATTGGGGTCAGACTCTGTGCTTACATGGAGACAAAAGATGGAGTTGTGGAGTTAAGGGAACAACAGCCAGGAGTCCATTTGGGCTAGGATGGAGAATTTGTGAGGGGGAGTGAAATGAAATAAGGCTGGAAAGGTAGGTGGGAACCAGCTTATGGCATCTTTAAATGCCAGTTTCTAAGACTGTGTAGAGTCTGTGGGCGAGTCGTTTATAGAACATTATAATTTATAATGTGAAAATTTCTATTCTATTTCTAACATAAATTAATAATTAGCTTACGAAATTTAATAAAATGCATTACCTTATTAGCATCCTATAAAAAGCAGCAGCTGGATTCCCAGTAATTCTGGTGAGGTTTTGTTGGAGTGTTATTTTTCCCCCTTGCTTCTTTTTTATGCTGGTAAATTAGAAAAGGTTCAGGGGAAGGTAATTAGGGGCAAGACCCATCGATAAGAATATTTTGAAGAAGCTCTGTTCCCCAGAACAAAAAATCTCTCGTGACTTTCTAATTTGTTATTTAATTGCACTAAAAATACGGATGTATGTACATATGTCTGTATATATGTGTGTGTGTATATACATATATCTTTTTTAAGAAGTTGCCTAATGGTTTCACAGAGGTCACAATGGGCTCTTGCAGGCAATACCAGTGGAGCATGAAGTGAGGGGATCTACCCAACTGGAAAGGTTTTGACTACATCTCAACAATGAACTATATCTGGTATCTGAAGATCATTCAAGCTAGGTATGGAGATACTGATTAGCAACAGATTGATTTAATTAGCGATGACAACCCAGGAAATGGGAAAAAAATATGCATTTGGAAAACATTCCAGAGGAGGCATATATGCATTCTTGGATGGGTCTGTGATCTCATCAAGATGGGTACTCCCTCCAGTGATGTGAATTACAATTCATCTATACCTTTCCATCATACATGATTATTCTTTTCTGTGTCCTTCTGATGATTTTTCCCCAGAGAATTCATTCAATGTTCAGGGAAATTTCCTTTAGTTCAGGGGTTCTTAACCACTTTTGTGTCCTAGACCCCTTGGACAGTCTGGTGAAACCTATGTACCCCTTCTTAGAAACATGTTTAAATGCAAAAATGTATAGGATAACAAAGGAAACCACTTTTATTGAAATACAGTTTATATACATATACATCTTTATCTATCTGTATGTTTATGTTGAGAAAGAGAAAGAGAGAGAATCTCCTTTCACTCTTCAACCCTTTACAATCTGGCTTCCAATCTTATCGCTCCAAAGAAATTAAATTACCAGTGATCTCTTAATCACCAAAGCCAGGGACCTTTTCTCAATTATCATCCTTACTGGACTCTCTACAGCCTTAATACTGTTGATCATCCTCTCTCTCTCTCTCTCTCTCTCTCTCTCTCTCTCTCTCTCTCTCTCTCTCTCTCTCTCTCCCTCTCTCTCTCTTGCTGTCTGTCTGTCTGTCTGTCTCTCAGAGTTTCTGGTTCTCCATATGCACCTCAGACTCAGCATGTCAAAACCAAAATTGATTATCTTTCCCCAAAAAACTCACCCTTCTTCTGAACTTCTTATTCATATTCCAATCATAATTCCAGTCATTCCAACCATATTCCAATCACTCAGGTCCATGACCTAGAAATTAGCCTAGACTCTTCATTCTCCCTGTCCATCTAAATTCTCATATCCAATCACTAGCCAAATCCTCTTGATTCTATCTGTACCCACAACATCCCTTCTATTCATCTGTTACTCTCTACTTCCACAACTACCACTCTAGATCAGGCTCTTGTCACTTCTTTCCTGGACTGTTACTATCTATCTGTCTATCTGTCTTTCTGTCTATCTATCTTCCTTCCTTCCTTCCTTTCTTCCTTCCTTCCTTCCTTCCTTCCTTCCTTCCTTCCTTCCTTCCTTCCTTCCTTCCTTCCTTCCTTCCTTTCTTTCTTTCTTTCTTTCTTTCTTTCTTTCTTTCTTTCTTTCTTTCTTTCTTTCTTTCACCTGTCTATCTATCCATCCATCTATCCATCTATATATCCATTCATCTATCTACTAATTTATCTTCCTGTCCTTCAATCATCCACGAAACTGCCAAAATGATATTTCTGAAACACAAGTCTAATCAAGTAATTCCCATACTGGTCAAAAAGCTCCGGGGGTTTTTAGACTACACCAAAGATAAAATTCAAATCCTTTTCTTTGGCATTTAAAAACTTTCACATTCTGTCTCCAGTGTAGATAGCCAGGCTGGCTACACTTTATTCTACTTCATACAGTGTGTATTTCAATCAAACAAATCTTCCCATTCCCCATCATTTCCATCTCAATGCCTTTGCACAAACTGTCCCTTGTGCCTGGAATGCACTCTCTCCTTACTTAGTAGTCAGAATTCCTGCCTTTCTTCAAAGCTCACTTTAAGTATTACCCCCCAAGAGATCTTTCCTTATCATCTCAACTGTTTAGTGCTCTTTGCTTCTACAAAACTACTAAGTAGATAGATTTATATAGATAACATGTAGAAATATATAGGCATATATAGATATATTAATAAATGATTATTAATTAAATGATTACTAATAATTATATATGTAGCACATTCATGAAATGATCCCCACAGTGTAGCCCTGACACAATCTGGGGTTCTCTCTGTCTCTGTCTCTCCCTCTCTCCCTCTCTCTTCCTCCCTCTCTCTCTTTCTCTCTCTCTCTCTCTCACACACACACACACACACACACACACACACACAATTTGCTCACCACTCAGATAACTTGTCCTCACACTGGCAGTTCTGAGATTCATGGAGATGGACTACCACCAATAAGGTATCATTCAAACTCTCTCATGTTTTTATAACCCTGTTGTGTAGAGGTGTATGTCTGCTACTGGTCACTATAACTTGTGAGTCCCTACCTCATCTCATTTATGCAAAATAAATCTCCATATCACCTTTAACTCTTAAACATAAAAAACTTACTTAACAATAAACCAAAAATAAGAATCGCTGTAATATCAATTACTCAGCATAAAGCAAAATACAATAGTGATCAAAACATCACAGTCTTCCAATATATTTGGGTCATAGTATTCCATTAACATATGCAATGTCTCTGGAAGAAATGTGGCAAGCCAAGAAACCTAGCAGGGAAGCACGTGAGCAGAAAAACACTGTGGACCCAGAACAACTCACAACTCTGCACTGCACACCTTTATATCTTTGTTCCCTTCAAAAATAATCTTTACCCCATAAAACCACTTCTGTACTAATTGCTCCCTTTCAAGTTCTCACTGCTCTATTGTGGGATCAATCTACTCTTCTGCCTTTGACCTGATGAAACAGTGAAAAACTCTTAAAAGATGACTAAAAATAACTGTTATGCTGTTATAGAGACATGAAATTTCCTTAATCCATGGAACTGCAAAACCACTTAGGTTCACCATCTGGGCAAAGCAGACAAGCTCAGTCAGCTTTTCACTCACCAGAATGCTGCCTCATCCAATCGACTCTCACTATCTTCAGCAAAACATTTCACAGTAAAACTACTGAGGTTAACTCTCTAGATAATTCAAGTATCCCCAGTCAGATCTTCACTTCACAGAATGCCACATTGTCCAATCAGCTCTTAGCCTATGTTTATTGCTAACTAGCTGCAAAATTTGTATTTCCCCCTCTACCTTTTCCTCTTAAACCAGAGGAGGCAGCGGAGGCTGGGTACCAAGCAAAGACCAAGTTCATAAATAAACAGTATCTATTTGACTTAGAAATCAGGAGCCAAACAAAGTCTCAGTTAAAGCCTCCAACATAGACTGGAAAGAAATAACCACAACAGAAATCCTAGACAAAAGAGAAACCTATAAAGCTTTCCGGCTAGCAAATAGTGGCTGAGTCCAACAGCAGTCTACTGAAACTCTAAAGGGAAAGGCCAAAAACTTGTTGCTCAGACCCAAGGAAGTTACATAACTCAGACCAGGGGAACAGTGATCAGACCTAGTCCTGAATCAAAACATTTTGAGAGCATTGAAACTTTTCAGGCCACCAGCTTGAGCTCTTCCTAAGAGCCTGGAATAGCAGTACTCAGGACCCTAAGAAACCAACAGCAGAACCAGCCCATATATTCTCTCCAGTGTGCAGAGACTGGTCTTAACATGTGTGTGTGTGTGTGTGTGTGTGTGTGTGTGTGTGAAATAAAAGTACATGGTAGAAGCAGAGAATTGGAAAAGAAATGAGAGGCATGGAAGAAATAATTGGAAAGGAAATTAACAGCTTGGCACAAGAGGTACAAAACCCTGCCCAAGCAACAAACTCCCTGGAACTTAAATGGACCAGACAGAAATAACATTGTGAGACAACAAGAAATAATAAAACAAATTGAAAAGACTTTAAAAATAGGAGAAAATGTAAGATATTTCATATTTAAAAAAAAGAGCCTGCCCTGAAAATCAGATTGAGGAGAAAAAAAAATTATTGTACTGCCTGAAAACCATGAAATGGTTTGAAAAATGATACAATATGTCACATTTCAAGAAATCTTCAAAGAAAATTTTCCTGATCTCTTAGTACCAAAAAGCAAAAATAGAAATAGAAAGAATCTATCAGGGGTGGCCAGGTGGCTCAGTGAGTAAGAGCACCAGTCCCAGAGTTGGGATGACTTGGGATCGAATCTGGGCTCTGATACTTAGCACCACATCCAGAAATAACTGGCCGTGTAACCTTGAGCAAGTTACTTAACCCCGATTGCTTAAAAAAAAAGAATCTATCAGTCACCCAGAACATTAATAGCTAAAATCCAGAACTTCCAGATTTAAAAAAAATAATAATAATACTGTAAGTAGATAGAAAGAAAGAATTCAAGTACCAAAAAGTCACAGTAAGAATTATACAAACCTTTCCTCCCTCCTCAAACCTCCTATGGCTTCTTTTTCTTCCACAAAACAATAAGCTAACAAATATATACAAACATGCTATATGCAGGATAAATAGGAAGTAAATAAGGGAAGGAAGCATTAAGTGGGGGGGGGGGTTAGGAAAGATTTCCTGTAGAAAATGGAACTTTTAGACGAGACTTAAAAGAAGTCAGAGAAGACAGCAGAGAGAGATGAGGAGGTGGTGAATTCTAGGCATGGGAGATAGACAGCCAGAGACAACACCTGGAATCAAGAGATGGTGCATCTTGTTTGTGTGACAGCAAAAACGCTAGTGTCACTAGATCAGGGAGAACATGGCAGGGATCAAGGTGTAAAAATCCTGGAAAGACAGGAAGGGATGAGGTCATCAAGGTCTTTTCCTCACATGCTGCCAATGCCTGTGCATTGTGCCTTTGTAACACCTCTCAAATCTGCTCCCTTCTCTCCTCTGACTTGGCTGTAGATCCTCATTGTTCCCACCTGGACTATTGAAATAGCTGCTGGTGGGTCTTCCTCCATCCAGTCTCTCCCCACTCCAGTCTATCCTCCAATTCAGCCACCTAAGTTATTTTCTAAAAACTCAGGTCCAACCATGTCTCTCACACACACACATGCACACTCAATACAGCGGTTACTTATTGTCTCCAGAATCAAACAGAAAATCTTCTATTTGGCCTTCAAAGCCCTTCATAACTTGTCTCTTCCTACACGATTAATCAGTCAATCAAGAAGCATTTATCAAAGGTCTACCATGTCACAGTCACTGTGCCAAGCCTGAAGATATAAAAAGAGTCAAAATACAGTCCCTGCCCTCAAGGAACTTATGTTCTAATGAGGGAGACAACAAAGATACTGTAGTGCTTTGCCATTTCCTTCTCCAGCTCATTTACAGATGAGGAAACTGAGGCAAACAGGGTCAAGTGACTTTCCCAGGGTCACATACCTAGTAAGGGTCTGAGGAGGTCAGATTTGAACTAAGGAAGATGAGCTAGTTTGCCTGTATACACACACACACGTATATATGTATAAATATATATATATATATATATATATATATTCACATAGAGAGAGAGAGAGAGAGAGAGAGAGAGAGAGAGAGAGAGAGAACATATAAGGATGAGAATATGTGAATGAGTTGCAATTTGCAACCTTGGAGGGAGTGCCCAACATCACTGTGATCACAAATGGATCAGTATATCAAAGCTGTAATAAAATGGTGGTTCATTGGATATAAAGTACTAGGCCTGGAGTCAGAAAGACTCATCAGAAAGAACTCATCCTGAGTTCCAATTTGACTTGAGATACTTATTAGTTGTGTGACCCTGGGCAAGTCACTTACCCCTGTTTGCCTCAGTTTCCTCATCTGTAAAATGAACTGGAAAAGGAAATGGCAAGCCACTCCAGTTTCTTTGCTGAGAAATAATGTCACGAAGAGTCAGAGTCTGTTAAAAAAAAACCTACTGGAAGTAATGTCACATTTTGATAATGCTCAAGTTTACAAAGTCCTTTCCTCCCCCAAACCCTGGGAAGTGTGCAGCAGAACAATTAAGAAATTAGTGGGATACTGGGAAAGTGTATCAGGAACTATAGAATGATGACAATTCGATTCATCTGGGGAGAAACAGGACATACATTTCAGGGGGTAAATCTAAATGGTGTGAATGTTAATGAGAAGTTTCCTTGTATCCCCACAGTTCCGTGTCATGTACTCAGTCAGTCACCACCCCCTCCTCTGTTGGCACCTGTACAAACAGGCAGATCTGGATTCCTCAGGTGTCTGTAGGCTTTGGAAATACCGGCAGTCTGAAGTGATAGCTTTCTGAGATCAAAGACTCTTTTTATGTGCTTGCCCTGAGGGAAACTTTAGTCTTTCTTGCCATTGAACAGATCAGCAGAGGAGGGGAGCTCCAAGACCTAACTGCTTAAATTGGTTTAAATGCTACTTATATGTCCCTAGTGACAAGGAGAAATCTCCAGGTCTCTCTATTTACATAAAAATAATAATATGAGAGCAATTGAATCATGAGCATATTGATGAGAAGCAGTCTGGACTAGTGGATGGAGGGCTGGCCTTAGAGGCTGGCGGACATAGGTCAAGCCCTCCTTCAGAAAGAACTTAGCAATGAGACCCTGGGCAAGTCATTGTCATTAAATCTCTCAGTGCCCCAGGAGACTCTCAAAGAAATTTGTGTGTGTATATATATATATATATATATATATATATATGTATATATATATATATGTGTGTGTGTGTGTGTGTGTGTGTGTGTGTGTGTGTTTATGTATATATTGTGTAAATATGTATATAGACATACACTTAATCTGTTGTTGTCCAGTCCTGTCCAGTTCTCCACTGGGGTTTTCTTGGCAGAGATACTGGAGTGGTTTTCCATTTCCTTCTCTGGATCACTTTACAGATGAGGAAACTGAGGCAAACAGGGTGAAGTGAGTTGCCCAGGGTCACACAGCCAGTAAGTGTCTGAGAAGGTCACATTTAATCTCAGGCAGATGAGTCTTCTTGTTTCCAGGCCTTTCGATCTATCCACTGCACCACCTAGATTATCTGTATATATATACACATATATGTGTA
The DNA here is from genome assembly GCF_028583685.1 of Petaurus breviceps papuanus. Lineage (NCBI taxonomy): Eukaryota > Metazoa > Chordata > Mammalia > Diprotodontia > Petauridae > Petaurus > Petaurus breviceps. The sequence goes on along the minus strand of NW_027185573.1, from coordinate 4,498,891 downwards.
TATGTACATGTATATATGTGTATATATAAATACGTGTGTGTATATTATGCATTTGTATATATACACACATATATGTGTATGCAGGTCTGTATCTGCTCTATATTTTATATAGAGTTTCCTGAGGCATTGAGAGGTTAACTCACTTGCCTGAGAACACATAGCACAATATGGCAGAGGCCTGACAATGAACCCAGGCCTTCCTTAGTCCCTGCTCAGCTCTTTATCAATTATGCCACATTGACCTCTCACAGACAGATAGAGATGGACAGACATAGATGTATAGCTATAGATATATACACACGTATGTGTATACATGTACATGTATGTGCATGCATGCACAAATATGTTTGTGTGTACCTATGCCTATATAAATGTGTATAAACATATACGTGTGTGTGTGAGGCTCAAAGACAGACAAAGAAGGAGGGAGAGAAAGAAGGGCTAAGCCCAAATTAATCCTTAGCTGAAAATGCTGGATTAAGAAATCTTGTCCCTGGAAAGATGAGTTATATAGTACTTAGAGCTGAAAGAGAGCATTTAGTCCATCGGGGATCACAGATATCATCTATTCCAGCTCCTTGTTTTACAGGTGTGGAAACTGAGAGACACATAGCTTAAGTCACTTGCCTAAGATCATTTGCATAAGTAGCAACCCAGGCCCTTTGATTCCAAAAACAGAGTCCTTTCCATTACACCACTTGGCTTTCTCATTTCCTTTATGTCCCTGGGTTTCCTCTTTGGGAGTGGGGAGGGGAAGGAGGGAGGAGACAGGGTGGGAATGGTTTGAGAATTGTGTGTGCAGAACTAAGATTCCATCAGTTGAAGGAACTTGTCATGCAAAAAATCTCTTCATTGTTAGAGGTGGCAAGGACCATCATACTTTTCTCTCTGTATCCCCAGCATCTACCCTAGTGCCTTAATCCCTGCATTAATAATGCCTTAATTTTAATTAACAAAATAAATGCTTGTTGGTTGATTGAATGATCCATAATTTATAATTTTTTAAACCAGAGTTCTTAACCTTTTCAGTATGATGAAACTTTGTTAATCTAGTAAAGTCTATGGACCCCTTCTCACAATAACATCATTTGATGAATTAAAAAAATTAGGATTATGAAAGAAACCAACTTTATTGAGAGGAAAAAAATTATGTTCATGGAGCCCAGTTTAAGAAAGTCATGTTGAACAGTTTCTTGGGACACAAAGGGGCAAAAGTGATTTAGATTTAGTTGCACAACTAATATGTGTCAGAGCCAGAATTTGAACCTGGATCTTCCCAGCTTCACAATTGGCCTTCTGTCTTCTGGGGTGTATACTACCTTAGTGTTCTTTTTTGTTAATTCTACTCCCGGACATCTCCCAGGATTCCATTTGACAGTTAAACAAATTAAAGACAATCATCCTTAAAATGATATGTTAGAAGTTACTCTTGAGTTCTAGTGATATCTTATAATAAAATGTTAGGGACACATTCACCTTTCATGCCACCGGCCATGTGACCTGTTGCCTGTTTCACTAGGCTTCCTCTCTGTAAATTCTTACAAATGTCTAAGTAGGGACCCTCGGGCTAGCCTCTGGCCCCTTATTGGAAATGGCTGCCTTTGTGAATAAATCCCAAGTTAAAAACCAGCTTCAGCTGCCAGTAAAGTTTGATCTCCCCTTTCCCCAAATGGCCTTTGCTCACATTTTCCCTCACAGCGAAATAAATGATGTGAATCCGCTTATCTGCTTTGAAGTGGATTTGATGGGACTGCTCTCTGGTGATTGGCTCAGCTGTAACCCTCTTCCAAGCCTGGTCCCTGATCCCAAGTAATGATGTCTGTGTACCCCTATAGAGAAAAGTAATATTCAACTGGGGCTCAGTCATATCTGTGCGATGATACACTTATCCCTATGTTTAATAGGGCTGCCACAAATCGTATATTTCTAATACTTTAATTTTAAGGAGAGAAAGTAGCCAATGGAGAAAACAGTGATATGTATTTTTTCATTTCTTTTTTTCTCTTAGTTGGGCATCTAGGATTTCTGGATCATTTTGAAAAATTTGTACTAAAATTCTAAGTGAATTCATAGGCCACAATATCATGTTTTGTTTTGTTTTGTTTTTCAGTAATGGACTCTCATTCATGAGTATGTGTTTATGTGTGTTCATATATATTCATACACATATATACATATCTACACATATAAACACATGGAGAAGCTAGGTGGTGCCATAGTGCATAGAGGTGCTGGGTCTGGAGTCAGGAAGTCTCATTTTGAGTTCAAATCCAGCCTCAGACACTTACTAGCTGTGTGACCTTGGGCAAGTCAGTTTCTTCATCTGTAAAATGAGCTAGAGAAGAATTAGGTAATCTACAAGATCAGGACATGACTGAACAACAAGAGAGAGAAAGAGAGAGACAGAGGAAGACAGAGAGAGATACATCCACATACATATACACGCGCACATGCACATATATGTATTGCTTGATTGGTGTCCATTCCCAAAGACAACCAGAATGACATCACTATGTTAGAGTCAAGTTTCAGTGTGTCTGACTGTGGCCGATCAGACCAGGTCGGGCACAGTCTGTGTGAACATTTGGGGTGGATTCTTTAACTTTGCCCATCTGACATTCCTTCATATCGCTCACGTTCCAGTCACTGGTCCACCAGCTGTTTCCCAAACTTGAGGTCATGGGATTATAGATTTAGAATTGGAAGGGAACCTTAGAGTGTATTGCTTCCAATTCTCTGATTTCAAAGATGAGGAAACTTCTGTACAGAGGGTATCATCTGAACTGCAGTTGGGAAGCTAAGTCTCCCTTCTGCTCTCCTGCTTCATGCCTGGAAATGCCATGTTGCCTCTGTGACACATTCCTTGAGTTCAGTCTCTTTATCTTCATATCCCTGATGTTTAGCACAGTTCCTGGCACATGATAGGTGCTTTAAAAATATTTACCTTTTAGGGGTATTCAGTAGTTTTGCTATTTTGGGGTGGAGGGTAGGGAAAAGATGGGAGAAAATTTGTAACTCAAAATCTTGTGGAAATAAATTTTGAAAAATAAAAATAAATAAATTTTCAAAAATATAAATATTTGTTTTTTTATTTTCTATTTGCAGATAATCTTTTGCTCTCTCTTCTTTATAGACCAGAGGTGGGGAACTTACAGCCTTGAGGCCACATGTGGCCGTTTAGGTCCTGCCTATATGTGTGTCCACATTTGCTCACATATTGTACGTAACTTGTGTTCATATGATTATATAATATATAACTACATATATACATGTCATACAGATGTGTATGTATATTGATACATGTGTGCAGAATCACAGAACTTGAGTCTATTTAAACTAGAGGGTTTATATATGTATATAAATTTATAAGCATGTTTACATATATACACACATATACACATATAGATAGCTGTATATATAAACACATGTATAGATGTCCACATATAATATAAATAAATGCATAGATAGCTATGTATATGTACAGATGTGTAGTTGTGTGTATATGTGTATTTATGTATCTCTATATACACTGAGTCACAGAATTCAAATGTTTGTGTACATCTATAAACGGATAGGCATATCTATAAATATATAACTATATATAGACATGTGTACATTTATAAATATGTTATGATATGCTTATACACATATGTACATACATATGTGTATATGCAAACACACATGAATATGTCAATTTATATATACATATCCCCCCAGGGTCACACAGCTAGTGTATATGTATGTATGTATGTATGTATGTGATATGTGTGTATGTATACCTGTAAAATCAATATCAGGGTATTGTTATGGGGAGGTTCTAAACAGCTCAGAAATCAAGAAAGATTTCACATAAAAGGGAATGTATGAGCTAATCAGAAGAAAACAGAGCATTCTAAGGGATAGAGATGAATAGGGAGTGCATTCCAAGCATGAGGCATAGCTGGGGAAAGGCACCTAGACAGAACATGAATGTCCTGAATGAGGAACAGCAGGAAGGCCAGTTAGACTTAGACAGTATGGTACAATAAGAGGAATGATGTGTGATAAGGCTGGAAAAGTGGATTACAGCCAGATTGTGAAGGGGTATTTGTGTGTGTGTGTGTGTGTGTGTGTGTGTGTGTGTGCTTGTGTGTTTGGGGCTTTAAATGCCAAACAGAAGAGTTCATAGATTGTTGACGTCAAAGGCATCATTGGATCATAATGAGGCAGGGAGTGAGTGCTCAGACCCTTGCTTTAGGAACACAATTTTGGCAGCTGCAGAGAAGACAAGAAAGATGAGAGTGGAGAAAAGGCCACTGAAATTACCAAGGAACAGATCAGACCTTGGAGAGTGCAGTTTCAGTGGAATGGTGACGTCTGACATCTGATTTCAAAGGGGTTGAAAAGCAAGTGAATGAGAAAGCAAGGAAATAAAAGCCACAAAGTATAGCAACTTTATCTGGGTAAAAGCAACAATACCTTTGAAGGGAAGGAGACACTCTGAATCCCTGAGCCTTTGCAATGTTAGGGACCCTGGAGGAGGCAAAAGGCAGAACAATAAAATCTGGAAACTTCCTTCCCAATCCACGACCAGATCTCACTTGACAGAATGAAAAATTCTGTTCCAAGCATAAGAATACCCCTGGCCCAGATGGGTATTCCACTGCCAGTCAGTATTCCTCCTCAGTCCCCTTCTTCTTCATGTTCCCGGAACCTCCAAATATTTAAAGGGCACTCTTGACTTTTTATTCTGGGAGCTGAGAAATTCTTCCCTTTTCTGTCCATCAAGAAATGCCTGTTGTGTGATGAGGCCAGGTTGCTGCTCCTTCATTGGTTTCTTTTACCGGCATACCTTTGTGGGTTCTCTTGCAGACCACAATAAAGGCAATATTGCAATAAAGTGACCTGTGTGAGTTTCTTTCTTTTTTTTTTGTTATTTCGCAGTGTATATAAAAGTTATGCATACACTACACAGTAGTCTATTAAGTGTATGCTAATAATGTCTCTAAAATACAATGTACATATCTTAGTGAAAAAATATTTTATGGCTAAAAAATACTAACCATCATTTGAGCCTTTAACAAGGTGTAATGTCATGCCAAGGAAAGGCAACTTCCCAAGGTTCAGAATACCAGCATAGGTGCTCTCCATTTCATTCAGTGTCAAATTAAGAACAGAGGGAATCAAAATATGACATCATTCAAAATACAGCATTTACTAAGTGTGATTAAATAATCTCCAAGGACTACCCCACCCCAGGACCTTACATTCATCCAATCAATTATAAAGTCCCTGGTCTAAATACTTCTCCACCCCTAGGCTGTACCTTCATTTAGTCCATCACAAAGCCCCTCTTCTCAAATGGAGATTAGTTTCCAAACATAAGTAAAGTACATTCATTTGTTCAACCATAGAACACAAAAAGGTCAAAAGTTCCCCACCCCTGGATCACAATTGAATCTACCCCAGAGTTACATCAAGTTTAAGCACAGCACTTAATACCCAAATGGAGGTCTTTTCTTCATCTTGACACGAGGCAAGTTCTCAGCAATCTTAGTTCCTGGGGAGACAAGGCTTAGCAAGGCCACAAGATACATTGCCAGTCTCTTCATTAATTCATCCTCTGTCTGCAGAACAGTCCTAGAACCCCTGAAAACATTAGCAAAACCCTCTCCCAGGATTTCTGTAAACATACAACAAGAAAATCCTTCTTCAGGGCTTCTGAACCAACAGAAAGGTTCCCAGACCCCTGCAACAACAGCACTGTCCTTCACCAGTGGACAGTATTCACTCTCTGTCTGCAGGACAGTCTCAGGAGCTCTTAGCCAACAGCCAGGTTCCAGGACTTCTTCAACAGGACTGTCTTTCACCAGTGGACAAATCTGGCAAAACAACATCAAAACAGACAGACAAAGTACCAGCAAAACAGCCATGTCTCCTCAGTCCTTGGCAGCTACAGGGACAGGTCTCAAAAGTCCAGGGCGATTCAAAGTAGCCCCCAGCAATCCTCTCAGTCTCTCTCTGCCTCCACGAGGGTGCTGCTTCCAAAAAGTTCTTCTGCCTCTCTCTTGTGTCTCTCCAAATCTACATCACCAGCTCCTCCCAGTTCATGTCTCTCTTTTCAAGTCAACAAGTCCATCCCACAGGTGGGATTAACAAGCTCTGGGTTTTAACACAATCAATTTAAAAACCAAGCCAATACAGGGGGATCTTTATATTCCATTACTATCACACAAGGCTTTTTTTTTTGGTGGAGTGTTTTGCCTTGATGTTGATGGCAGCTGCCTGATCAAGGTGGTGGTTGCTGGAGGTTGGGGAGGCTGTGGCAATTTCCTAAAGTAAGTCAGCAATGAAGTTTGCCATATGGATTGACTCTGACTCTTCTTTTCATTTGAACACTTGGAGGCCATTGTAGGGTTATTTATTGACCTAATTTCAATCTTATTGTGTCTTAGGGAATAGGAGGAGAGGGAGAGAGATGGGGGAATGACCCATTGCTGGAGCAGCCAGAACATGCAATTTTATCAATTAAGTTTGTTGTCTTATATGGTTGTGGATTGTGGCACACCCCAATTACAATATTAATATCAAAGATCCCTGATCACAGATCACATATAATGATCATGAAAAAGTTTGACATATTGCAAGAATGACCAAAATGTGACATAGAGACACAATGTAAGCATAGCAGTTAGAAAAATGGCACTGATTGACTTCCAAGATGTAGAGTTGCCACACACCTTCAATTTGTAAAACAAAACAAAACAACGAAACACACAATATCTATGGAGTACAATGAAAGGAGAATATGCCTGTATTTGTAAGTGACTTAGGGATTTAGGATTGGGGCTGGAATCTTTCTGTTCAATTGTGTGACAAGCTCTTTCTGATCCCTGCCCTTTGGATAAGGGAGAGTCATGTCTCTCCTTGCCCTGCCCAAAGGCAACTGTTTCTTTCTTACACTTTGTTTCTTTTCCCCAAACTCAAGTGAGGTCAGGCTCAGAACCCAGAGCAGGAACCATTTACTAAAGAGGAGGTGAATAACTGGTGGGGACCCAGGAGGCCTTTGGAATCTCTGTGAACTCAAAAAAAAAAGACTTTTCAAAAGCTTATTCATAGCTTATTTGTTATTCCAGTAGAGGAAAAGAAGAAAATCTTGAGCTTACATGGAAGATGGCACCATGTTTCCACAAGAGATTTTTCCTTGCTCTAGGGCTACAGAAACAACTGAATGAACTGGCAAATGTTTGGACTGGCACTACTGCTGGGATATTTAATAACAGCTTGAATTTATGTTGTGCATTAAGTTTTAAAAAGTTCCTTCACAGTTTATTCTCCTCATAGTCCTGTGAGGTAAAAGTGATTATTATATATTTTTAGAGATGGGGAAGCCAAGGCTCATAGAGGTTAATGACACTAGTAAGTGTCTGAGGAGGGATTTAAACCCAGGGGCAGTGTTGTACAATGGACTTCTCTGACTCCTCTAGGTTCTGCGTTCAAATCCATTTCTTATGCTTATTCTATATGTGACCTTGGGCAAGTCACTTAACCTCCATAGGCCTGATTTTCCTCATGTGTAATTTGAGAAGGGTTTACTAGATGACCTTAAAGGTGCTTTCCAGCTTTAGATGTATGAATCTTTGAGTGATAGGATTTGAGTTCAAATCCATCCTCTGATGTGTGAGTCATTAACCCCCCTGAGACTCAGGATTCATTAAGTGTAAAATGAAAGGGTTGGAATAGATGGCCTCTCAAGTTGCTTCCTGCTCAAGAGTATGATCCAAAAATTTCCAAGTCCAGCACTATCCATTACCCTGCCTTCTGAGCATAAGGATAGTAAACAAATGGGAAAGTTGCTGTTGTATTCTTGGATAGACCAGTCATATAATTATTGATAACAATCAGGGGAGTGAGTGCTAGGGGAAGGATGGAGCCATCCATGCTGGGTCTCATATTCTCTCCTTGTAAGTCACCATTATCAGAATGGGGATGGCCATGGGGTCACTCTTGGTCTATGTTTAGGGATCACCCTAACCCCCAGTCCCCACACAGTATTAATCAGATCTAGAAAAGTTAATGAAAGCTATGTTCAAATCCAACCCAGCACTGTTCATCTGAACTGTAATGGTGAAAATTATTCATTCCATTGTGTTAGCTGTCTCCCATTCCTGCAATGTTCTCCCTAGTCCTCCATGCCTCTGGCTTCCCTGATTCCCTTCAGGTGCCAGCTCAAGACTCAGATCAACTCAAAGAAGGAAGAGGCAGAAGGGCCCACCTTCTGTAAGATATTGTTCTTGATTCTGGTCCTCTCCCCTAATGCTTTTTTTTAGATTGGCTTCCATTTATACATATATCATCATATCATATCATATCATATCATATCATACCATATCACATCAGATCACATATCATATATATAATGATGTGGCACGATATATTCTGTGATATAATAGATAATCTGTCATATGTAATATAATGTGTACAACCTATCGTGTCATATATGTAATATCACATATACACATGTATCTGTATAGATTTATATATACAGACATACATGTCATGTGCAGTTATATATGTATTTGCATGTTGACTTATTTGTGAAAATGTGAGCTACTTGAGGGCCATAGTTTTACCTGTCTTTGTATCTCCAGCACTTAGCAAAGTATCTGGCACATAGTAGTTGCTTAATGAATATTTGTTGACTTGCTATCTCTAGAGAAGAGTACCCATGATTTTTCATCAGATATTCATTCATTTCATTTGGTTTGTTGTGGGGTATATGGGGGGGGGGGTCCTGACTTTTGGTTTTATCCATATTTGGCATTCCTCTTGCGAAAATCTCCTGGAGGAATTCTGATCAGCACCAGCTCTACAATTTAGAGCCTTAGAGCATTGCTTGGGGCAGTGAACATTTCAATGATCTAAATGATATGATCAAATAGTTAACTTGGGTCAGAAACTGGATTCAAACCCAGGTCTGGGTTGGTTCTCTATTATGTAGTTAACTGTTCTAGCTACTATTATTAGAGTAGAAAGATGGTCCCTGCCATGGGACCCTACTCTAGCATGGAAAGGAGGGCTGGAGTCCAAGTTCCAGAAGAAGAAATAGACCTGGTCCCACTTTCACAATCTGGTTTGGGTGATTGATTACAGCCAATTCACCATAACCCCTCCTTCATTCAGATATATGAGAGGATCCGGCATCAATAAGATTAGTGCCTATGCAGATTTTTCAGGGGAGAGGACATTTCTCATGGCCCAGAAACAATATGAGCTTTGTAGACTACTTCATATATTGCTGCCTATGCAGAAATACCTTCCCTTGCCTTGGCTCTGTCCATGGTCTTGTATTATGTTGAACTAATTTAGGGCCATTCTTTTCTTTGCTCCCTTGTGTGGACACTTTTCTTCTATCGTGTTCTTGGAGTTCCTTATTGGGAATTTGAGTAATTACAGCTAAAAATGTCTGTACCTGTCACATTAACCCCCTCTGCTGAGACAGTGCCAGGCTTTCCAGGAACTAATGCAAATTAGATTCCATTTGCAGGGAGGAACAAGAAGAGGGAATTAGTACATTTCAGGGGAAAGGTCATTCAGAGAAGGAATGTAAAACCCAGGGCTCTGTTTCATCTTCCAGGAATCAGAAATCTTGAATACCGCCATTCTCACTGGGAAGACAGTTGCCGTGCCTGTAAAGGTGGTCTCTGTGGAGGAAGATGGCACCGTGACAGATCTTCTGGAATCTGTGGAGTGTAGATCATCAGATGAAGATGTAATTAAGGTAGGTTGATATTTCTCTGGTCCCTGTAGAAAACAACAGTCATGTCAACATCTTTGTTCATTGACCGGATAGACCTTTAGCTCCCATAGGGTTCATTTCCTACAATTTTGATTATACTGCCATTAAAATGATTCAGGCATTGACTATTAGGCACTAAAAAAAAATAGAACTAAAAGAAGGGGGAAGAAACTTCTGTTGTTGGTGTATTACTTCTATTTGAATGTCTTATGTCTCTTTGCTCTTAAAAAAATACTTTACAATAATCTTCACTTTCTAGTTTAATACCGAAAATTTTACTTTTCTGACTTGGTTGTTTCAGGAGCCATTGTATAGTACATATAAAATCTAGGGGTCTTTGCCCAAACTCCTGCTCACACTGGTATATTGAGTGCCTAGAAGTTGGGTACTTGGCCCCTCAAAGTCCCAAATCCTCTTGACTTCTGAAGTTCCTAAAGTTCCCCTCTGGTCAAGAGTGAGGAAGAATGAGGTGCTCTTCTTTCCCACAAATGGTTCCTTCTCAGGGGTTTGAATAAAATGCTCTCTCAGCTTGACATTCTATTGAATCCCCAAGTACTTTAATTCTCTTAATTCTAGTGCCTTCCCTATGAAATTTTTTTTCTAGTTACCTTACCTATAGTTTGTTTTGTTTATATTTATTTGTGCATTGTATTCCCCATTAGATTGTAAACCCCTTGAGGGCAAGAACTGCCTTTTGCCTCTTTTTGTATTCTCTGCACTTAGTAAGGTGCCTGGCACATAGTAGGCATTTAATAAATGTTTATTGATTGGTTGGTTGAATTATGACTAGTTCCCTGACTTTATACAGGCCAGGGGGTATGGTTCGGTCTCTCAGCCTATCCAAACACTTTCTCTCACAACTAAGGAAGTTTCAAGTTCTTGTTCTCACCTAGTGAACAGTTGAGATGTACTTAACTTGGAAATGTATCCTTATACTCACAGAAACAAAAATGGTACCCACAGCATTAACACCCCCACCATGTGATTCTACTGGTTTACCAGAGGTAAGGGTAGAGCCATTTTGAGTCATTGGTATGAGATGGCAGTGGAGAAAGTTAATGAAATCTTAGGCTTCATTAAGAAAACACAGAATCCAGGAATAAGGCAGTGACTGGCGTATTGCAGTCCACCTTCTGTGTTCAGTTCTGAGCATGACATTTCAGGACAAACAATGACTAGCTGGAGAGTAACCAAAGGAGGCAGACCATTATGGTGAAGGGCCTCAAGTTCATGTCACATAAGGATTGGTTGAATGCCATAAGGGCAGTTAACCTAAAGAAAACTTAGGAGGTAGTTATCTTTAAAAATGCAAATGATGAAAAAGGATTAGACTTGCTCTATTTGAGTCTTTCCTCCCCTCCTCTTTCTTTCTATTCTTCTTTCCTTTTTTCATTCCTTCCTTTTCCTTCCTTCTTTCCTTCCTTTTCCTTCTTTCCTTCCTCCTCCCTCCTTCCCCACTCCTTTCTTTCAATCTTTCCTTCCTTCCTTTCTTCCTTCTCTTCCTCCCTTCCTTTGTTCCTTCATTCCCTCCTTTTTTCCTCCTTCCTTCTTATTATCCTAAAACATAATGGGATATCTTGGAATAGATGATGTTCCTCCTCATTGGAGGACCATAGGAAAACTCTTGAATGACTAATTTTGGAAATGTAAAAGTAATTCTTAGTCAGGTATAGGTTGGAGTGGATGACTTCTAAACTCCCTTCAACTCTGAGATTCTATTCAGATCCCTGTAAAATTGATTCAGAGTATAATTGCAATGACTGCTATTACTTTTCTGTGACATGATTTTTAAGCCTCAAAGTATTCTCTAAAGATCAGGATCATGGAAGCTTCTTACACAGTTAGCATTGAAGCAGTGACTGGAAGGTTGGCTTTGGGTTAGTAAGCCCTGGATTCTCGTGTACCTTACTGTGTGTCCCCCAATGAGTTATCTAACCTCTCAGAATCTTCACTTGCTCCTTGTAAAAGAAGTCATAATAAATGTCCTTTCCTGCTCCACGTCTCTGAGGCTCAGATCCCTTCAGCCTCTCAGGAATCAGGCAAGCTGCCTCTACAATCTCAAGCTGCAGATGAGTTGCTATTTGGCAATGGCTGAGACAGTTTCCACATAAAAGAAATCACAAGTCCAAGACCCCTTCCCCCTACCCCCAAAAAAGAACAGTTATTTACAGCTCTGCTTTACAATTCATGGCAACTTAATAAAGGAAGAATCTTTTTTCCCCATGTTTTACCAACCCACAGAATTCTATGTAAGTCAATGATGCCAACTGAGGACCAGCTCCAGTCCTTCATAAAAAATGCATTTATTCTTCCTTCCAGCCTCTTCTTTCTCATTTGGGATCAAGTGCAAAAATAGCCCAAAATAAAGCAATGCTTGGAATAAATTAAGAGACAGCCCTTTGACTTTCCTTCATCAAGAGACTATATAATAAACTTTATGCAGCTGGAGGTCAATGGACTGGTGAAGGGAGCACCACCCTCTCTGAAGGACCAAATGTGGTGGTAAATCTGGCCCAGTGTCAACATCTGAAAAAGGTTTCTAACAAGTGCTTTATGTTTGCAAGACAAGCCCTGGAAAATGAGATCCTGTTTCTTTTCTGTTCTTCCCTCAGGTCTTTTTCCAACTCCAAAATTGGGTGATTCTAATTCCAAGGCTGAGGAGTACAGTTGCCATGCCCACACTGTGTCCTTGTTTAACTGAGAGTCAGCAGGGACCAGGGGAAAAAAATTGCTGGATGGGGTGTCAAGGGACTATAATCTATGGTCTCATGGTGTGATACAAAAAAGCAATAAACTTAGAGGCATGAGTTCAAATCCTAGCACTTCTACTTACAATCCAATCCAAGCAACTACCATATGCTAGACACTATGCTAAGCACTGGAGATCTAATTCATATAAAGACAGTCCCTGCCCTTGGGGAGTTTACAATTTTAATGGGAAAAAAAAAAACACAAAAGGAGTCAGGAAAGTGGTGGTGTGGGGGATGAAATAACTGGCTTCGGGTATCTCAAGGGATGTTAGATGGAAGAGGGATTAGCCTTACTCTGCTTGGCCCAAGAGACAGAAGCAGGAGCAATGGGTATAAGCTGCAGAGAGGCAGGCTTAGGTTTGACCCGCTTTTTTGAGAGGTGATAGGTTTCCCCTTCTTGGAGGTCTTGAAGCAGAAAACAGACTAACTCCTTTCTGGGTATGTTCTGATGGGGATTCATTTCATATAGGGGTTAGACTAGGTAGCCCCTGAGATTGCTTGCAACTCTTAAATTTGGTGATTCTCTAATGGTAATATAAACAGAGAAAAGAGATTATTTTAGTTGCCCAGATTGTAGTCATATTGCCTGGGAAGTGCCAACTGGCTTCAGAGAAAAAGGCCTTACATATCCAACCTTATTTCATGGAAAACAGGTGTCACCACTAGCTATCTTTAGGTCATAGCAACTATATTATGAACTCAAGTAATTCAAGAATCTGGGATTTCTTTGGTGTGGGAACTCCCCTGCTAGCAGTTGCAGCCTCTCCACAACTTTGAGAACTGTTATGTAGCTGAAAAATTCCTCACACTGTAGGCAACCTGGTGCTGAGCCTCTGGATTCAGCAAAGCTGGTCCTTAGACAAAGGCAGTAATAGTAATCATAAAATAATAATCATTTTCCTGTAGTACTTTAATGTCTACAAGGAATTTCCCGTTTGTTATTCCCTTATATTAGCCACATTTTACAGTTGAGGAAATTGAAGCAGATAGCCTAACAGACTTGTCCAGGTTAACATATCTAGGAAGCATCTGAGGCTGGTCTTCTTGATTTCAAGTCTAGCATTCTATCCACTAAACTACCTTGTTACCAATAGCTAACCTTTATATAGTACTTCAAGGTTTGCAAAGTGCCTTACAAATATTATCTCATTTTCTTCTCACCACAGCCTTAGGAGGTGGGTGCTATTATTATCCCCTTTTTACAGTTGACTAAACTGAGAAATATGGAAGCAAAGTGATTTGCCAAGGGTCGCACAGCTAGGGAGTATCTGAGACCATATTTGAACTCATGTCTTCCTACTCCAGCTCCAGGCCTCTGCCCCTTGTGGATCTAGAAATAATAGGCATGCAATTTTTCTCTGGATCTATACGCTTTTTTCCTTTGAGTCTTTGCTTATAGATGTTTTCTTGTCATTGTCCTTGTCTAAGTTTGTGTCTTGATCTTCCCTGCCACCATGGTAGCTTTTTATGGTCAGGTTATTTTGTTGCTGTTGGTGTTTCCTTATTTTCCCAGCTCATTTCTTGAATTTGGGTTTTATGTTAGAGGTGGTTTCTGCTCATCCCTGGGACAAGGGGAGTCACTAAGCTAAGTTTCAGACTTTTATGTCCTGCTGCTTTCATATTTAGGTCTGTGGGTGTAGCAGCAAGCACTCCAAGCATCCTCAGGGTTTGCTGCCAACACAGGTTCTTGGATCTGCTTTGATAAAGGAAAGCAACTCAAAATGGGTTAACAAGCCTACTTTAATCAGTCAAACATATATTGTTTACCTCGTTCAGGGGAAAAAGGTCAGCACCCTGAACTTCAAAGTATACAGGCAGAATTATCAAGACAGAAACAGATCAAGTAGACAGCTTTCCAAACTGTCCAACCATTACATCCATACCAAATCAACATCTGGGTTTCAACTTCTGGGTTTTTCAAAGCTGGGGGGCTCTGGACAACGGCTTCCCAGAATCCATATCAAATCACAGAACACTTCTCAAAGTGAGCCCCAAAACAAAGCCTCAAATCAGGGTTTATATAGCCTTCTCCTGGCTCAGAGAATGTAACAACCTTATTGACCCACTGGCCAATCAAGAAGTATCTACTGAAAAACAAGCCTCCCACTCCAGGCTCCAGGTGCACTTTAGCCTAGGGGCAGGGAAGATCTTAAAAATTTACATTCCCATTACAGTGGGCCTATAGATTTTCAGAGTTTCCAAACTGGTATGATCTTGGGTTTGGTCTGGTCATTGCCCTCCTTGTCCTTACCAAAGCTGGTCCCTGCTTCTTTGTAACAGTAAGCAACTTCTCCAGCCTGAAACTGTAACCTGGAACTGGGTACTGAGCTATGGAGATGCCAAATGGTGCCCAATCCTATTCCCAGTGCTGGTATAGGAGTCTAATTAAAATATCTTTCTGACTAGATGTTCAGTCTTCCTGCCAACCCTGGGCATTATGCTACTGCCCTAATTGTTGCACTTTCAAGGTTCACAGTCAGTGATGAGCCATCTCTCACCCCATTGACCACAGACCTTTCTTTCTGTCCTTCTAAGCTACCTTGGACTGGAAAAAAAAAAAACGACCTACTGTGACTTTTTGTTGGCTATCCCACTCATAATTTGCTTTAATTTGCTTTTTCAAAGCTATATAGAGAGAGAGCTCAGCAAAATTGCTGACTTCCTTTACCATCTTGGTTCCATCCTCTACCTCATCACCCTGCAACTATGCTCAAAGCCTTTCTACCTTGGTAGGATCTGGCAGAGCCTACGCTCTACTGAGAAGAAAAGCTTCTTGGAGAAGACCTTGGAGAAACCAGAGTTGCCTCCATATTATGATGACATATCATCATCATAATAAATAACATATAGTATAGATAGTATGTTAAAAGTTTTCAACATAATTGACATACATTATCTTACAGTGGTGCTGTAATGTAGAACCCTCCATTTTACAGATGGGAAAATTGAGGCACACAAGGGTTAAATTACTTGCCCATGCTTACATAATAAATACCAGAGATGGGATTTGACCTTGTCTTCCTGACTTCAAGCCTATCACTCTAGCAATGATGACACTACCTCTTAATCAAAGAAAGACTTTCATGGAAGAAACATGTTACATGACGGGCGAAAGCATTGAATGTTGAAGCATTAAGGTATTCAATTATAGTTCAATTCAACAAATATTTATTAAGTACCTACTATGTATAAGATGTAGATAGTCTGAAGAGAGATAAAAAAAGGAAAAATGGAAGGGAGTAAAGAAGGAAGCAAAGAAGGAAGGAAGGAAGGAAGGAAGGAAGGAAGGAAGGAAGGAAGGAAGGAAGGAAGGAAGGAAGGAAGGAAGGAAGGAAGGAAGGAAGGAAGGAAAAAGAGTGAAAAGAGAAGGAAGAAAGAGAAATGGTCCTTGCCCTCAAGAAGTTTATATTCTATTGGGAATTGTTGGGAATTAGGGGGAGGAGGTATGAGGGAATGAGGAATATAACATGTAATATAAAATAATTGAAGTAATATAAAGTAATTGAAAAGGAGACAGAGCAGTAAAAACTGGAGAGAGGAGTGTGCTTTGTGGGAAACAAAAGTTCTACAGTTGATTGACTGAACACTTTGCAAAGGCATAAAGGAAAGAGATGGAAGGTCAAATACAGAGAACAATTAGCAACTAGTCTTACTGGAATGGAGAGCTCAGGAAGGGAAGTTCCTCAAACTCAGCATTCAACTCCTATCTCTGGGTCTTTGCACAGTTTGTCCCCCATGGCTGAAATGCCCTCCCTCTTCAGAATACCTTAGCTCTTAGAATACCTAGCTTTCTTAAAGACCCAACACGGGTGCTAATTCATATCAGAGGATTTTCCTAACACCTTCACTTATTAGTACTCCCTGGTGCTTCAAGTTATCATGGTCATGGATATACCTGTCTGTTTCCATGCTGTACTCCCCAGAAGATATTAAACTCCATGAGGGTGCAGGCTATTTTCTATATCCTCTTTGGGTCCCCAGCACATAGTATAGTGATTTACTCAAAGCAAGCATTCAGAAAATGGTCATTGGATGATATTGTTAAAGTAATTTGGTATAAGACCTCAAAGGTGGGCAGTGGGATTGAGACAAATTGTGAAGGGCTTAAAATGTTAGACTGAGGAGGTTGTATTTAAGCCTAATGGCAATGGGTATCCATTGAAGGCTTTTGATTAGCAGAGTGACACCTTCTAAGCTATGTTTTAGGAATATCAGTTTGACATCTGCATGGAGGATGGGTTGGAAAAGTGAAAGACTGAAAGTAGGAAAATGAATTGGGAAGCTACTACATTAATCCAAGAAAAAGCTATTGTGGTGTAAGGTGAATACCTCATGTGGTTTTTTTAAAAAACTCCATACAGGTTCCAAGGCAGTGAAAGGGTATGCTGTGTATTATATGCAGAAGGCCTATAATTGGCAAACGCTATGATATTTTTCCTTTAAGCCCAAGGCTAAGATGTTAGTATTTTGCATGAGAATTCAGGGGCAAGGCTTCCATTGGCACTAATATGAGTCACACAGCTACAGTCCTGTACATTGCATTGAAAATGTATCTAAGTGTCTAATGTACCTGCTGTGACTCAGAACTCACTTTATATCAGGAAAACTCATTAATGAAGATAGAGGTGGATAATTAGTACCCAGCCTGGAGCTTGTTCTTGTTATGATACTCTCTGGTCTCTGATAATATGGAGTTGAAATTAAGGGAAAAGAATTCCAAAAATGTACCAGTACAGCATTGGGCTAAAGGTTAGGCTTGGGGCCAGACTCAGAGTACTGGAACTGGAATCAGAGATCTTGACTTCTAATCCTAACTCTTTCACTCACTACTTCTGAGACCTTCGGGGACTTACTTAGGCAGCTAGATGGCACAACATTGGACCAGGAGTCAAGAATACTTGA
>NW_027185573.1:4470125-4481061 GCF_028583685.1 Petaurus breviceps papuanus | reverse complement strand
GAGAGAGAGAGAGAGAGAGAGAGAGAGAGAGAGAGAGAGTAGAGAATCCCCAAATGCACAAAGGTTCTTCATCCTCAACCTCTCGAATGAGGATCTAAGCTCATAAAAATCCACCATCATGAAAGGGACACAGACAAACAAGTACCTTAGCCATAAACCCTCCACCAGGATGGCAGCCAAATCAGTTCAACATGAATGATTAGAAGCCTGGCTGAGTTTATTATTAAGGCATCCACTAAGACCAGAAAAGAACATGTCAGTTTTGAATAAAGAGCACAGGGTGCCCCTTATTGGTCGAGGAAATGAGAGTACAGAGTTAAAAATCCTGATTCGTTGAGCTAAACAAAACATACAGGTAGCAAAAAATCCCCTTAGGGTGAAGTTACAGACTAGGCTGCATCTCAAAGACCTTCTCATGGCAAACTGAGCCATTAACAGGATATTGCCCACCCCAGTCCCTCCTGGGGGAAGATACCAAACTCACCGCACCCAACACAGCCACAAAAACCTGCTTGCCTAGCTACCTTCTACTGGATCAACTAACCAGAGGAAGCACCAGTCAGTTAGCCATATGCCAGGAAATATTCCCTGGAGAGTCAGTCTACACATTCACACCCTTCCAACACCCTGCAGGCATACGTGGATCTGATCCTAACTAGACAAGCAAACAAATGTGCCCAAAGGCACCAGGTGTGCAGACAGCCTATTCTCCACCAGGAATGGCTAGTTACTCTTCTTCTTCCTTAAAGAACCTGGATAAACACCCCCCCCCAAGGGAATCATTGTGCTGGTAACAAAGCTCAGTGTCCCCATTTGTACTCCCAATCACAGTGCTAACATCTGACACTGTGAATGGCTCAAAAGTTGAACCCTAAAATAAATCGGCATGTGTCCCCAGGACAAGATCCTGGAAGCAGTTCCTCTATAAATTATACCCTAAAATCCTCAAAGTTTATGCACTTTCCAAAGGAACCTTACTTAGCACTGGGAAGAACCTTATGTGCAGGGAAACTTACCTTCCTAGAGAGTTTTGAAAAGCCCCAAGTCCCATCAATTCCCAATTACTTTAACGTGTGACACCCTTCATTTTCAGGCGAAGGGGAAATAGTTCATACCAAAGTGGTCTAGGGCTCATAAACACCGCCCCCCCCATAGCACCTTGTTTTAACACGGACGATGGTTTTATTTTCAGTAATGGCAAGAAAACATGACTGCAGAAAAGGGGAAAGATGTGGTAACTGGAAGCATCCCAGATGGGATTGGTAATAGAAGTTAGGGGGTAAATGTAAAGTTTTAGAAGGAACATTATAGGGGTGGCCAGGTAGCACAGCGAGTAAGAGCACCGGCTCCAGTGTTGAGAAGACCTGGAGATCGAATCTCGGGCTCTGACACTTAGCACCCACCCAGAAACAGCTGGCCGTGTAACCTTGAGCAAGTTACTTAACCCCAATTGCTTAGGGGCGGCCAGGTGGCTCAGTGAGTACCGGCTCCAGTGTTGGGACGACCTGGAGATCGAACCCCGGGCTCAGACACTCAGCACCACACCCAGAAATAACTGGCTGTGTAACCTTGAGCAAGTTACTTAACCCCGATTGCTTATAAAAAAAAATATAGGCATTACTTTAAGACAGTCCTGAGTATGTAGTGGAACCAAGAGGAAATGCTTACTTTGCTTAACTAGTTGTTAAATAACAGGTGAGCTGAAATTTAGCAAAGAAATATGACTGTTCCTGAGCAGAGAATGGCAGAGAAGGAGGAAATAAGGCAAGGAGTGAGGCCCAAAAAACTACCAACTGGGGCAGGGTGGGACATTAAAGGGTGTATGCTTTCAGTGCAGCCTGTGTCCCAGTACCCCACACTCTGGGTTCACATGGAATGGGTATAATCTTGGAGGCTAGCCA
Organism: Petaurus breviceps papuanus; assembly: GCF_028583685.1. Classification (NCBI taxonomy): domain Eukaryota; kingdom Metazoa; phylum Chordata; class Mammalia; order Diprotodontia; family Petauridae; genus Petaurus; species Petaurus breviceps. The sequence continues at coordinate 4,479,160 of NW_027185573.1, read as the reverse complement.
GAAAATTCTGTTCATTCGGTTCATGTTGTTCCTACCTAAGGGTATGATGGTACGATGTTTAACAAATCTGCTCTCCAGGAAAACTGGGGCAGCTAAGTGGCACAGTGGATACAGTGTCAGGCCTGGAGTTTTCATCTTCCTGAGTTCAAATGTGGCCTCGTATACTTACTAGATATATGAACTGGTGGGACAGCTAGGTAGTGCAGTGAATATAGCCCTGGCCCTGGAGTCAAGAGTACCTGAGTTCAAATCCAACCTCAGACACTTAACACCAGCTCTGTGACCTTGGGCAAGGTCATAACCCCAATTGCCCATCCAAAAAAAAAAGGCTAAAAATTAAAAAAAAATTTTAAATTAAAATGAAGTGGAGAAGGAAATGGCAAACCACTCCTGTATCTCTGGCAAGAAAACCCCAAATGGGGTCCTGAGGAGTAGGACATTATTGAAATGACTGAACAACAACTCTGGGGAGAGGGGAAATGTAGGCATGACACACTTTTAAGTTTGATCTGCATCATTAAGAATCTCTGAAGTCTAGACAATCAACAAAACAATGAAACAAACCAGATTTGTATTATTTACCAATTTCTGAGGGGTAAATTAACACAAGGAAAATTTAACAATCAGCTTCCATATGCTCTGAAAAATCTCAGAAGGTAGATTTAGTCTGGGTTTTCACAGGTGTGAATAGTAGTTCCCAACTCCTACATTGGCAGTCGAGGTAACTTAGCCCTTATTAGATTGTCTTTGTTGGACAGTCTTGTTCTACTCCAGAGAAATTACAAACCTACATAAAATGGCATGTCTGTAAGAATTCATTACAATTATTCTCCCCCCTCTCCATTGATCCCCACTCCTTTCCAGCACTACCCTGTGCTTTAGATTCCCTACTAAGCACCTACTATATGCATGGTTGATTTGCAATGTTGGACATAGTTTTGACACTAAGATTCCCATGTACATGTTCAAACCACAGGCCTCAACCAAAATAGGAAAAAAATTAGAGAACTATGCTGGGTATGAGAGAGTCAAAGTCAAAAATGGAAACAGTGCCTGTTCTCAAGGGGCTTCCAATCTGTTCCTTTACATTATGCTCCCCAGTTGTGCCTTCAGTCAGGAACCTGTAGCCTCCTGCACTTGAGTAAGGACCCTACCACCTGCCTCCTTTCCTCCCTAGTGTACAATTCATCACATTCCTTCATTATCAAACCAAAGATGATTTTACAAGAGAAAAAAAATAGTAAGAAAATCAGCATGAAGCCAGAGAACATGTTCAGCCCTGGAAACTCACAGACAGATAATTGCCAGGCATTTGGGAGGCACCAGGTAACTGCAAACAGCCTCAGACACCAGATCAAAGTTGCCTCCTCTTTGGAAAGACTCTGCCTGAGGCTGACAGAGCACTGGCTTCATGCTCTAATAACAGAGACTAGACCAGACTTAGCAGAACCAACTTGTCTTGGCCTGAGAAGTATTGATGGGGAGCCCTTCTCCCCCGCACTGCGGAGGCTGGGTAATTGTTACAAGGCATGCCCCAAATCAGATTCTAATTCCTTGGATCCAATCAACCTGGCAAGACTGCCAAGAAAAAAAAAAAACCAAAAACCCCAAACCACTAAAATTGTCTAAGTAATTTCATTTGTTTTTTCCTTAGGACAAATCTACATGAAAGATTGCCTGTTGATAAGACAGGTGGTGAACAATTTCAACATCTCTAAACATACATTGGTGCCCACATTGACTTTCTCCAAAGCTTCTGACCTTTGTGGTAGAGAGAATTGAAATAGCAATCATTTGGGGCTTTACTTATTTTTATGAGCAAAAAAAAAAAAGAGAGAGAGAGAGAGAATTTTAGTGAACTAGCTCTTAGCTGGGGGCCTCTAGGTGTCTCCATGGTGCACAGAGCACCAGGCCTGGAATCAGGAAGATTTACCTTTGTGAATTCAAATCTGTCCTCAGATATTTATTAGCTGTGGGACCCAGGGCAAGTCACTTACCCCTGTTTGCCTCAGTTTCCTAATCTGTAAAATGAGCTGGAGAAGGAAATGAAAACCCACTCCATAACCTTTGCCAAGAAAACCCCAAATGGGGTCAGAGAGAGTCAGATAACTGAAGAACAACTCATAATCTCAAAAGGAGTCAACAATTACAATGCAGAATCATTGAGGGTGGGGTTGTTTCATTTTTGTATTTGTTCCCTAGAACCTAGCATAGTTCATAGCCCCAGAATAAGTATTTTGTAAAGCTTATTGTTGGATTAATTGTAGGTATTTTGTGTATATGTACACATATGTGTGCATACATATATGTATATATATATGATACACATGTCTATATGTGTGAACATATAGATTGCATTTTGTGTTGTACATTGTTAGCTGTATGGATGCTTACTTGTCATCTCCCTGATAAAATATCAGAATTTGAGAATGAGAATAGGGCTTGTTTCATTCTCTGTTTATTTCCCCAGGACCTAAGAAGGTGACTGGTACAGTTGGCAATGAATAGATGCTTATTGACTTATGGATTGATTGATTGATATGGTAGCTGAGAAAAGTAATATGAACATGGGTTGTATTAAGAAATGTAAAGTTTATAAAAATAATGAAGTGATAGTCCCATTCTAGACTCTGTCCAGTTCTAGACAGGCCACATTTAGAGTATTGTGTTCTGGGAACCATAGCAAAGGAAGGCCAGGAATAAGCTTTAGAACATGCAGAATAAGGTGACTACGATGGTGGAGGGCCTGAGCTCATGCCATATAGGTACTGGGCAAAGGAGATGCAGATGTTTAGCTCAGAGAAGAGAAAACTTTGGGAAGACATTGATGGCTATCTTCAAGTATTAAAAACATTGTCATTTGGAAAAAAAGATTTGACTTGGCCCCAGAGGATATTTGTAAAGAGGTCTATTCAGGCTTGATGTCCAGAGGAAACTTGGTTACATGTTCCTCCTCATTAAAGATATTTAAAGAAAGACTAAAATAAACACTTGTGGGTGTGTTGCAAAGGGAATTGGACTAGAACACTGGACCTTCCATATCTGAAATTCAAAGGTTAAAAATTCAAGTACAGTCAATGATAGTCTCTCTAGAGATCATCTGAGCACCAGAGTTTGACCACAGGGTGATCGATTTTTATTATTTTTTTGCCACAGCAAGTCTTAATGTCCATCTACAAAGTCATAGAGGAACCATTTTCTCTAGTTGGGGAGAAAGTGCCCACATTGTTTAGAATCAGGGGTGGGGAACCTGCAGCCTTGAGGTCCCTTATGGCCTTCTAGGTCTTCAGGTGCAGCCTTGAGTTTTACAGACCAAGTCCTTTTATTAAGGGGATTTGGTTTGTGAAGTTTGTATTCAATCAAAGAGCCACCCTTAAGGACCTAGAGGGTCACATGTGTTCTCCAGATCACAGGTTTCCCACCCCTGACTATGGATCATATTATCAAGTATTAAAGAAATAATAATAATAATAACTTGTATCTGTATAGCACTTTAAGCTTTGTAAAGTGCTTTTCTATCTGATAACAGATTTGATCCTCACAACAACCCTAGGAAGTAAGTGCTATTATGATTCCAATTATACAGAAGACAGGGGGAAAATCATCCTCCCTGTGTGATCCTGGCATGCCCCACCTCTAGACTATTTTCTTCCCCATTGATGGGTCCTTAATAATGTACATATTTACAATAACCTGCCTATGACCTAAAACTCTTTAGGCCCTCTCTAGAAGTATAAGATTCTATGAAATATTAATAGAGTCATTTCTCTAGAGTTCATCTGGGGTTCTTGGTAATGGGCCCAAACTGCAATCCAATGCCAGCATTTGGTGAGTGAAAAGGTTTGCTTTGCATTTTATCAGGGATCACACTTGGAGAAAGGTTCTGGGATAGGCCTTTGCTTTTGTGCTACAGCATTTTATAGATGGTCATTGATACTAAGAAGACAAACCAGGGATTACTGTGCCTAGTCAGTAAGCAACAAATGGTGCCCAATTCCTTTTCCAGCCAGAAACTACTTCCTTTTTATCCAACAAACATTTGTTGCACACTTGTCATATGTAGAGGACTGTACTATCTCCTAGGAGAAATTGTTTTTGTGGTAGTTGTGGAACTGTTTCAGCCATGTTTGATTTTCTGTGACCCCATTTGGGTTTTTCTTAACAAAAATACTGGAGTGGCTTGCCATTTCCTTCATCAGCTCATTTTACAGATAAGGGACTGAGGCAATCAGGATTAAATTACTTGCCCAGGGTCCCACAGCTAGTAAATGTCTGAGGCCAGATTTGAACTCAGGTACTCCTGACTCCAGGGCTAGGGCTCTATTGACTGTACAACCTGGATGCCCTAAGAAAAAATGGAAAGTTTCAATGAGACATAGCCCATGCCCTCATGGAGTTTAGAGTTTAGTAGGGAGACGACACATGATCAAATAATTGTTCCATGATCCATGCCCTCATATGTTTAATATCTAGTAGAGAGACATGATACCTAGCCAAATGACTGCAAAACTAAATAATACATGCTAAATGTAGAAAGGTTGTAGGAAAATAGTGCAGGGGCAGGTCATAGCAAACTTGTTACCAGTTGTAGACATTAGGAAAAGCTGGTGAATGGAGCGGATTGGCCTATGCATTTGGCTTTAAGATGGATAGGAATCCAATAAACAGTAAAGACAAGAACACTCCAGGCATAGAGAATCATGTAAACAAAGATAGGGAGTAGAAAAGTACAGACAAGATACTGGAGACATTGAGAAATCATTATTCATTAAAGCATGGGCTACATGGAGGAGAGTGCTAGAAAATTATGGTGTCCCCAGGTTGCCGAGAGCCTTGAAGAGCTGGAGTTTAAACTTTATTTGGCAAGCATGAGAGAGCCATTAAAAGCTTTTCAGAAGAGGAGTGAGATGGCCTCATTCATATATCTATGTATAAGAAAGCTATATATTAGCCATGTAAAGAATAAACTGGAATGGAAAGAGAGGGAGTGTAGGAAGACATTAAAAATTGTATTCATAGCTCAAATAAGCATCAATAAGATCCAGTGCTAAGAAAGTAGAAATGGAAAGGAGGAAAGACAAATGGGGATATTGCAGAGATAGAATCAAAATTTGGTGAGTGATTGAATATTAGATTAGTTGGTTGCTGTCCTTCGTTCTCAAAGAGGACCAAAATGGCATCACCACATTAGAGTCAAGTTTCAGTGTATCCTACTTTGGCTGATCAGACAAGGATGAACTCAGAATGTTCTACCACAGGATGGGCACAAACAGTCCACATGAACGTTTGGGGGTGGATTCTCTGAATTTGTGCATCTCACATTTCTTTTGAACTGCTTCAATTCTGCTTTGCTCACAGAGTACAGTGCCTTCTTTTATATGGGTATGCCATGATGGATGGTCCTTTGCCAGCATCAGATGCTGGATTGAAATGGGATGAGTATTAGAAGTGGGGAAAAGGAAGAATCCAAGATGCGCCAAGCTTTTGAACACAGGGAGACAGGATGAATGAATGATGGTTGACCAGACTCCTAAGTAGTTTCTATGCTGATGAGGCAGGAGATTTTATGCAATAACATGTCTTTCTAGAAAACTTTGAGGTTTCCAGATCATTCTACGAATGCCAGCCCATGAGAAAAGTAAGAGAAGCATTTTAATCCCAACTTTAAAATGAGGGAATCTAGGCTCAGAGATTTGCCCAAGGTCGGGTGACAAATAACTTGTCAGAACCAGGATTTGAACCAATCCAAATCCAGCATTCCTTCCCCTATGCTATGACTCTATCTCTAATTATTTGTAGAACTATGCCCTCAAAAGACTCAAATGCGTGTGTCTTGTTATATAACAGACACTCAAAAATAAGTGACTGCTGTCAGACACATTTTTTTGCAGCTCGGGAGAAAAATAGACGCTGGATTCTCTCTTTTTGAAACTAGGACCCAAAGGGTTCAGACCAAAGCTCTTCCCACGGGCAGCCCTAGGTAGGCTTAAGAGAGCCTAGACACTTGGTAACACTGTAGCCTGGTTATTTTGGGACATGTTGTGAGACTGATTTATGAGAGAGGTCAAAGGGATGAAGGGAGTCTTAGAGACATAGCCTTTATAACCTAGGTAATTAGAATATGTGATGATCAATTCAGCTCAGTTCAAAAGCATTTATTGAGGGTTCATGGCACTGTGCTGTGTTACAGAATGGAAAACTAAAAACAAAACAATTCATGCCCTCAGCCTACCAAAACCATGCCAGGTTTGAAATCAAAAGACCTGCATTCAAATCCCAGCTCTGCCACTAACTACCTGTGTGATCTTGGGCAAACCACTGTATCTCTCTGGGTCCAAGTGTTTATCTGTCAAATGAATTGTTTGGAATAAATAACCTGTGAGGTCCTTTACTTCTCTAAATTTACATCTTATAAACACAGGGAAGTAAATTTACAGGACAGTTAGGTGACACAGTAGCACAAAGTCTGTAGTCAAGAGGAATTGAGTTATAATCCAGGCTCAGACTCTTATTAGCTGTGTGACCCTGGACAAGTCACTTAACCCTTCTTGCCTTAATGAACTGGAAAATGAACTGTAAAATGAACTGGAGAAAGAAATGGCAGATCACTCCAGCATCTTTGCCAAGAAAACCTCAAATAGGGTCAGGAAGAATTGGATATGACTGAAACGACCCAGTAAGAAGAAGAAGAAACAAATATACAGCAGATATATGAAGTCATTCCAAACAATTTGAAGAGGAAGAAAACTTGGGGTCAGGCCAGGCCTCAAGTAGGAAGTGGTAAGTAAGAGAAATATTAAAGGAAAATAAGGATGTTGAGAGGCAGAGCTCAGGAGGGAGGACATTAACATTCAGGGGCTGGCACCTGTTGTCATTCATCCTCTATTCTCAAAGAGGACCAATGACATCCCAAATTGTGAGTTAACTGTATTTAAGTGAGGCAGAGCTGCCCAAAGTTGTCAGCCTCACTCTCTCCTCCAGAGTCATTGAAGTCCTGTGGCAGCACAAGAGTCAGCATGACTGGTGATGGCCCAGCATGCATCGGGGGGACCTTCTGACACCTGTACAAAGGCATGGCAATGGAGGTGACACATACAGTTAGGAAAACAGCTAGTGGTCTGATTGGGTGAGAACCTGAGAGTGAGCCAGAAACTAAGAGAGGCAGACAGAGGCAGTGGGGTAGAGAGGGAGGGAGGGAGAGAGGGAGGGAGGGAGGGAGGGAGGGAGGGAGAGAAAAAGAAAGAGAGGGAGGGAAGGAGGGAGAGAGAGACAGAAAGACAGAGACAAAAGCAGAGAGATGGAGAGAGAGAGACAAAGACAGGGAGAGGGAGAGAGACAGAGAGAGAAACAGAGACAAAGAGGGAGAGAAAAAAAGAAAAAGAAAGAGAGAGGGAAAGAGAGACAGAAAGACAGAGGAGAGGGAGAAAGGGAAATAGGGAGATAAGAGAAGAGAGAAAAAAAGAGGATTTATTAATTATTGTGTGTCAGGATAATTAATGACTGGAAAGGTAAGCTGGGATCAGAGTATGTAAGGTTTAAATTCCATCCTGAAGGGTTTGCATTTTTTCAAGGTAATAGGGAGCCATTGAAAGCTTCTGGATGAGAACTATCTTCTGGCTGAGAAGTTTATGAGTCAGGAGGTTTTATGCAGCAAAAGAGGAGGACTTCCTGTTAGCCATCCTTACATTCTCCCGTACAGAATGTTAGATAGCCCTATGCCCAAACTGAGCCTTTAGCTATGAGATAAATGCATTAACTGCCTGGTGTTTTCCTCTTAAGAGCTCTGGCTTAGACAATGCCTGAGAACCATGTCCCAAGGGACTGTGGCAGGCTCAGAAGCTAATCACAGGCTCCCTCCCTCACACCTGGGCTGCTCAGTGCCCGCCTGTCACTTTCCCGTCACCCTTTAGCAAAGCTGATTACTGGCAGTTTCTGCTGTGTCAGGAAGGACTCAGCACAACAAAGCCCAGGGGCTCAGGATGCAAAATTGAATGTGTGATGTGTGATTGGCAAACACGCGCACACACGCCCGCCCCATTGGAAGAGAAGTAATTCAAATATTATTAGAAACTGCAGATGAGCTAGGCTGAGTGACAGATTAGTTGTAAGGGGTCTTCCTCTTCTTTATAAGATAAAAAACGAACAAGAAGCATGAGGATTATGTAGTTGTTTTGTGTGTAGTGACTGGAACTCACTTATTACCCTTTGGACCTTGAGGGACTCACATCATCCATGGGCAATGAGCAAGTTGGACTAAGTGACCACTGAGGTCCCTTACAGCTCTAAATCTATGTGGCAGCTAGATGGTAGCATAGTGCACTGAACAGGGCCTGGGGTTGAAAAGACTCATCTTCCTGAGTTCAAATCTGTCCTCACACACTTCCTAGCTGTGTGACCCTGGGCAAGGCACTTTACCCTGTTTACCTCAGTTTCCTCATCTGTGAAATGAGCTGGAGAAGGAAATGGTAAACTTCTCTATTATCTTTGCCAAGAAAATTCTAAAATGGGGCCATAAATAGTCAGACATGACTGAAATGGCTGAACAACAGCACAGAAAAGATTAGGTTTGGATTTTACTTACCACCTCTTTCACCTATGTGTCTTTGGGCAATATCAGTAGCTAGCATTTATATAGTGCTCTAAGGTTTTCAAAGCATTTTATAAATATTATCTCATTTGATCCTCACACCCACCCTGGGAGGTAGGTTGTATTATTATGCCCGTTGTGAGATGGGAAACTGAGGCAGACAGAAGGTAAGTGATTTTCTCAGAGTCTCACAGTTTCCAATTGTCTAAGGCTAGATTAGAACTCAGGTCTTCCTCATTCCAGGTCCAGCACCCTATCCACTTTTTCACCCAGTAGCCTCAAGGGCAAGAACATCTCACTTCTCTCTGGTCCTGAGTTTTCTCAGATATAAAATGAGAGGATTGAACTAAAGCTGGAAGGTCTAGCAATAAATCCATGCTCCTATGTATGTAGATGAAAGGAAGAAAGAAAGAAAGAAAGAAAGAAAGAAAGAAAGAAAGAAAGAAAG
>NW_027185573.1:4419234-4470115 GCF_028583685.1 Petaurus breviceps papuanus | reverse complement strand
AAGAAAGAAAGAAAGAAAGAAAGAAAGAAAGAAAGAAAGAAAGAAAGGAAGGAAGGAAGGAAGGAAGGAAGGAAGGAAGGAAGGAAGGAAGGAAGGAAGGAAGGAAGGAGTGTGCCAGTGTCTCCCATGTCACACAATCAATCCCAGAGTTCTTGAGAGTGTCTTTGTGTCATTTCTTCTGACCACCATGTGAACGCCTGCCCTGTGTGAGTTCTCCATGAAAGTATTTTTGGCAAGTGAACATTTTGCATTTGAACAACATGGCCAGCCCATAAGACTTGCCCTCTCTACTATAGAGTCTGAATTCTTAGCAGTACATTTTGAGTAAGGACCTCAGTGTCTGCAACCTTATCCTGCCAGGGAATCTTCAGAATCTTCCTAAGACAATTCAAATGGAAGTGATGCAGTTTCCTGGCATGTAGGTGGAATCTAAGGTATGTTTTGAAAAAGCCAGGGGAGGCCAGTCAGCTTTTTGAGGGCAAGGACTGATGGCTTCTTGATTGATGGGATATCTGTACTTATGTTGTGTCCCTTGATAGAATGTAAGCTTCTTAGGGGCAGGGACCTCTTCCTATTTGTCTTTGCATCTTTCCTTTTATTAGAATGCCTGACACATACTAGCCATCTAACATATGCTTTTTTGAATTGTATTGAATGAAAAAGTAAGACACACAGCTTTTTTTCCCCTTTAATACAAATTAGCCCTCTCTCCAGATAACACATGGAGAGTGATGTAAATCGATTGTAGTCATTTATCCTGCTCCCCTGCAACTAATCATTATTCTCCCTGCCTAAATGACAGTTTGGTTGGCTGAACTAAACTGGCTGACCCGAAGTTTGCTCAGCAGATTTGTCAGAGAACTATAATTAAAACTCTAGAGACTGAGAATACCCCTGGGACCAGGGGTCCATGTTACCTCTCCAGGGAAATGTTCCCCTCTGGGAGCCAGGAGAGATTATCACAGCAATTCCCAGCCCTGCACTAGAAGCCCACTGGGGTCTCCTGGCATCTTAAGTGATACTTTCCATAACTATTTTAAGTTCATTTAAGAAATTTATGGGGGAGGGGAAGGGAATAAACATATATTTATATGACCAAGGCATTGTGATAAGTTTTTAAAGATTTTCTCCTTCGATGCTCACAACAAAATATTATGCTACACTAGTCCCATTTTACAGTTGAAACTAAAGGAAACAGAGGTTAAGTGACTTGCCCAGGGTCACACAGCTAGTAAGTGTTTTTACTATTAATACCTGAATGCTCAGAATAGTAAAAGGAAACAATGTGAGGTCAAAAACAGCATTATGTCAAAGGATGAGGAACAAGCCAGGTTCCCATCAATTGAGAAATAAATTGTGCTTCAGGAATGTAATATGACTGGAGAATGAGAAATGGCAAAGATGGGGAAACAAAGAATCTTTAGAAGACATATATGATCTAACAAAGAATGAAATAAGCAAAAACAGGTACACATACACAATGACTACAGCAAGGTATGCAAAAAGATCACTAAAAGGAAGGAGGCAGCTAGGTGGCACCATATTACACTGAGTGGCCTGGAATTGAAGACTCTTCTTCCTGAATTTGAATCCAGCTTCTGACACTAAGTGTGTGACCCTGTACAAGTCACTTAACTTTGCCTCAGTTTATTCATCTGTAAAATGGCAAAACACTCCAGGTTCTTTGCAAAAAAAAAAAACTCAAATGGGGTCACAAAGAGTTAAATACAACTGTAAGCGACTGAACAATAAACAAGAAATTAGAAAACACCAGCAGGGGGCACTGAGAACAGATAAAGACATAAACCTTCCTTATCTCAGTGGAGAAGTGGGGGACCAGTAAAGCAGAAAGTCATCTGCCTTTTCATATAAGGTCACCAAACTGCGTTGTTTTTTTTTTTCTGAACTATTATTGCTGTTAGTGACATTACAAAACAGCGGGGAGGGCAGATTTAATGGTGAGAGCAATAGGGTAGCAGAGAGAAGAAGATATTCCATCACTTTGGTGTATAAACAAAAGACATCCAAAAAACTAATTTTTCGAAGAAAAGGGAATAAATATTTATATAGTATCTACTGTGTTCCAGGCATTGTGCTAAGCACTTTTTACAAATATTTTCTCCATCAATCCTCACAACAACCCTGTTAGGTATGTGCTATTATTATCCCCATTTTACAGCTGAGGAAACTGGGGTGAATAGAAATGAGATGGCTTTCCCAGGGTCACATAGCTAATAATTGTCTGAGACCAAACTGGAACTCAGATCTTCCTGACTCTAGACTTAGCATTCCATCCACTGTGCCACTGGCTACCTCCAAAAGAAAAAAAATTGCTGTCTATTCTGACTACTTCTGGGTACAAGGTCCATACTTATGTTTTAAGAAAGTCATAGATAAACAGGAGAGTTATACAAGTAACTGGGCAAGATGATTCAAGGGAAGTGGGATGAGAAGGGTATAAAAATTTATATAGCACCTACTATGTGCAAGACACTGTGCTAAGCACTTTTTACAGATATTAATTCATAATAACTATGCGAGGTAGGTATTATAATTATCCATTGTGATATATGGGATAATGCCAAGTAATGGGACATGGTTCTAAGAAGATTAGGGTAAGGTGTCCTAGGGAAACTATTGGGAGATTGTTCTGGGTAGATAAGTACATGATTGTTTTCAGTAAGATTGTGTGTGTGTGTGTGTGTGTGTGTGTGTGTGATGATTCCAGAGAAGCCTAGAATGAGATGAATCTGTATAGGGATGAGTATGGTGGTTATAGGTAAGGTAGTATATAATATAGATTATATGCACATAAGTTTAGAGTTGGAAAGGACCAGTTTAGGTCATTGAATCCAACCATCTCATCTTATAGTTAAGGAAACTGAGGCTAAGAAAGGTTGTGTGACTTGCCCAAGGTCACATGGCTAATGTTTCTAGCAGCATTTGAACTCCCTTTTTCTTTGCACCAATCCCAACATTCTGACCACCATGCCACCTGAGGATTGTAGGTGGACTACATTGTGATGGTGATAGGTAATTGTGTAAGAGCAAGCACCCTAGCACACCCAGGATGGCTTCCTAGCACAGGTTCTTTGATATGCTTTCTTAGAGGAAAAGGAGCATCAATGGGGTCAACAGTCTTACTTTAATTAAACATCCATAAGTCATTCCCTAGTTTAGGGGAAAGGTTGGCACCCTGAATGTGGAGAAAATATAAGCAGAGAAACATAGAGAAATTAGCACAGAGATTCAATAGACAGGGCTCCAACAGTGTGAAAAAGCAATAGATCGATAATCACCAGACCAGGGAGCACCTATATTTGGGTTCTCAAAGCCAGGGAGCTCCTTAACAACAGCTACCCAGAGTCTTGTCTGACTAAATCACAAAGACTTACTCTCTGCATGAGTGAGCTGCCCCCCAAAAAATATCAGCCTCCCAGTATATGTAGTTTTCAACTAATAGACTCAGAGCCATAAGGCATCACAACCTGTGTGACTCAATTCAACGGTGAATTACCAGGGTTCAAAGTATCTTGATCCTTCAGATGTTTACAATTTAACATGAACCTGGGAAACTGAACTCCAGAAATACAAACCAAAATCCTACCCTGCTTGCACTTACGAATGGTTCTAGGTAGATGACTTTTATGGTTCTAGGTGAATTGATATGAGAGGGTCTGAAGGAGGCTGACATGAGATGGTTCCAGGTAGACTAGCATTAAGTAGTTCTAGGTACATGGTGGGTATGGTTCTAGGTAAGCTAATATGAGAGTTTGAGGGAGGCTGACATCAGATGGTTCTAGACTACTAATGTGAAATCATTCTAAATAGACTAGAGTGGTCTTCTCTAACATGATTTAGTCTGACTCAGGGACCTGGGAAGTCAAGTGACAGCTAGAGGCCAGTAAGGCTTCCTATAAGAATTGGTTCATAAGTAAGTAAGGCAGTAAACATTTATTAAGCACCTATTGTGTGCCAGACACTGTGCTGATCACTGGGGATACTAAGAGAGGAAAAAGATAGTCCCTGCCTTCCAGAAGCTCATAATCTAATGGGGGAGACAACATGTAAATAGAAATGTACAAGCAAGATATAGACAAGATAAATCCAGAACAATGAACAGGGGGAAGGTACTAGAATTAAGGGGGATGGGGAATTTCTTCCCGTAGAAGGTTAGGTTTTGTCTGCATCTTGAAAGAAAGCAGGAGGCAGAGATAAGCCAGGACATTCCAGGCATGGGGAACAGTCAGTGAAGCTGAGCCATAAAGGAAGCTAGGAATTTTAAGAGATGGAGGTGAGGAAGGGATACATTTCAGGTCTAGGGGACAGCTGGTGCCAAGACCCAAAGAGAAATAGTAGGTAGACAGCCAGGTTCAGAGCATCATAGGTAAGCCAGTTTGGCTAGAATATAGACCCATATGCAATGGTCCCAGGAAGACTAGAGTAGTCTATATCTAGATAAAATGATGGTAGATGGTGTTAAGTAGGCAAATACTATATACTACTGAGGAAGTTCCTGTGAGATGCTTTGTCTTAAGACCCAGGGGCCATAGAAGTCAAAGAACTTGCCTACCGTAGCACACGTGACCATTCTTAAAGGGGAGATTTGAACCTCTGACCCCAGAGTGCCCCCAGGGTTCTTTCCACAATCACATTTGAAATTCCTGAAACAATAATTAAGAATCTTCTCCAGCATTTCTACACCTAAAATTGGTTAGAAATAAGAAAGAGAAGCAGAAAAAATTCCATTACAAAGGATGTAGAGCCCCTGCCTCGAGATTCAATCAATGCATTAGTCATTACGGACGTCCATAAAAATAAAGTGACCACACACATTTATGTTTCGCTTCACAGATGTGATGTGAAAGCCAGTGACTTAGCTACAAAAAATGATATTATCGAGCCAGAAAGAATAATAGAGGAAATTGAGAATGCAGGAGGGAGAGCTGTAATAGAATTGAACATTGGCATAAATATAAATCACAAAGGGAGATTGGTTTAATGGGAGGTGTGAGAGGCAGAAACTGAAGGTGTAAAAAAAAAAAGATCATGGTCTCATATGGTAAAGAATCATTTCAGTTCAGAATCTTTGGACAAGAAATGGGGGGGCGGGAATGAAATAAAACTCTTCTCAGACTCTCCAGATTTGGATTTAAAATGAGAAAAGAAATAGCTCATCATTATATAGCATCTATTTCAAAACTTTTAGGTACCATATATTGATAAAGAATTTTTAGAAGCATGAGGGATTGTGCTCTCACTGGAGGGGGAAGAGGAAGACCCTCCCTTTTAAATGCAGTTCTTCATTATAGAATATCTCAGGAGCAGGAACCTTGCAGGAAAGCCATTGTCAGATTGCTTATTTGCTTTACTTCTCCTTTGTCTTTCTTTGTCCATCATAGGTTTTAGGGAAATTAATGATCTGGTCACAGATACCCAGCTGCTAGGCTCGGATGGCATTATCTTTTATTTATCCTCCAGGTCATGTGGGGGCACAAGCATCAGGGAGATACCAGCCCTCTTTTCCTGACCCCTGACTTGGAGGTGGCAACTAGGATTGGGGAAAGGGGTTTGGAGACACTGGGATTGCTCTGGTTTCTGTCTGGGTTCCTCCTATGGAGGCCAATTAAGGTGGGCTTTTGAGGAGGACGAATAGAGGGTGAGATGTGTGTCTACCTTCCTTCTATTGCTAGGCACTAGACAGAAATCCTTGGGACTCTAGTTTGGATGGCACAACCTGAGAAGAGACAGGATGAATTGACCTTAGATCATTTAAAGGGCTCCTGGGTGAAAATTTTGAGCCTAAAAGCATTTCACTTGAGACCCAGTAACTGAGGGGACTATTAAGAGGAAGTGGAGACTTGAAGAAACACATTGGATAGGCCAAGTTTTGGAATTGCAGCTTCTCACAGCTACAAGACAAGACCCCAACTTGTCATGAATGCTGGTGGAGACTGCTCTAATTATCATTTGAAATTCTTCCCAACGAGACACAAGCTTACCTTTCTAGGTTCTCATACATTCCTCTCCATTTTCTTTACAACCAAACCAGGCTTCTTGTTCATCCTCACACATGACACACCATCTTCTGCCTCCATGATGCTGCAAAGGCCATCTACCATGTCTGGACTGTACTTTCTCCTTCTAGCATCCCTGGCACCCTACAAAGCTAAGTTCAAAGACTACCTTTTCCAGGATGACTTAACTATTTGTACTAGACTTTTATATGCACATTACTTCCCCTAATAAAATGTGAATTCATTGATGACAGGGACTAACTACTTCATTCCTGTCTTTGTACTCACAATGCAGAGTGTCTAGCACAGAAAAGGTGCTCAGTAAATGCTGATTGATTGACTGAGACTAGCAAAAGAAAGGATGGTTGAATGCATGAAACAACATTAAGTGATGGAAGAAGGCAAACGTATTTCTGCCAAGGGAAATATGAAAAGGTAGTGTGGCTTAATGAACAGGGAGTTGTGATATCTGGGTTTTATGGACTCTGCACTTATGGCCTAGGGTTGTTGTAAAAATAAAATGATTAAATGTTCAGAAAGCACTTAACACAGTGTCTGGCACACAGGGATTTAATAAAAATTTCTTTCCTTCCTTCTTCCTACTACCTTTGGGTAAGTCATTCAACATTATTAAGTTGTTGTGAAGATCCAGGGGATAAATATTTGTAAAGTACTTACTTAACACAGTGCCTGGTATACAGTAGGCACTTAATAAATGCTTGTTTTATTCCTACTAACTTTGGTTAAGTCATTTAACCTCATTAGGGTTGTTGTAAAGATCCAATGGATAAATATTTGTAAGTACTTAGCACAGTGCCTGGCAAACAGTAGGCACTTAATAAATGCTTATTTCCTTCCTTCTACTAATTTTGAATAAGTGATTTAAACTCATTAGACCACACCCCTAAAATGAGATGGCTGAGAGGAGAGAAGTTTCAGATTAGGGGATCTCTTCAGTTCCTTCTATCTCTAAAATGTTAGGAGTTTAATTTATTTGGGTTGATTGAGTATAGTTGTTATTGTTGCTGTAGTTGAGTCATTCCATTTTCTCCAACTCTCCATGACCCCATTTGAGATTTTCTTAGCAAAGGTCCTGGAGTGGTTTGCTGTTTCCTTCTCCAGATCGTTTTAGATATGAGGAAACTGAGGCAAACAGGGTTAAGTGTCACACAGTTAGTAAGTGTCTGAAACCAGATTTGAATTCAGGATGATGAGTCGTCTTGTCTCCAAGCCTGGTGCTCTGTTCACCGTACCCCCTAGCTGCCCCTGACTGAGGATACAAATGAACAAAAAGACAAAGGACTAGTTACTAAAGACTTCCTTACAACTTTCAGAAAGCAAGCCACTCTACCAAACACTCTTTATACTTTGTCAGGGTGTGGGGTGGAGAGGGCACTTAGAAATATGAAAATAGACAAGGATTAATGGACAGTTCTTTGAAAGATGGAATATAAAGTATAGAGATTCCTAGGAACCATTAAAGATGGGCCTCTTGTCACATGTGGATTGGTTAAAGCCATCGGGGCATTTAACATGGGGAAAATAAGGTTTAAGAAGGACACAACAGTTGTCTTCAAGTATTTAAAGGGCAGTTATTGGCAGAAGGATTAGACTGACTGGGTCCCTAGAGGGGCAATGAACAAGAGGTAGATTTAGGCTTGATTTCAGAAAACAAAAAAGTCCCTATCCCTTTGAGCTGCCTAAAAATGGAAAACAGAGTATCAGAAAGTCATGGATTCCCTATCCCTGGAAGTCTGTAAGCCAAGGACAGATGAGTACTGGTCAGGGATGCAGTAGAGAGGAGATTCAGTTCTGGGTTGGGCTATGTGGCCTCCGTAATACCCCTGAAAACACTAGGCATTTAATAAATGCCAAATCGAATTCCCTTCAACAAGCATTTATTAAGCATCTACTACACAGAAGCACAGTGATATATCCTGGTGACACAAAGATCAATGAAAAACTATACCTACCTTACATTCTACTGGCAGTATACAATATTTCATGAGTTAGAGAATACAAGGGAGAAAAACTAAGAGCATTAGAAAAAGCTTCCTGTAGGAAGTAATGCCTGAGCTGAGCCTTGAAGAAATTTGGAATTAAGTGACCTGGCTTCAGATGGTTTACATTTTACCAGAGTGTCTGGAGGGAAAGAGGGAGAGAGAGGAGAGGAGAGAGAGAAGAAGAGATAGAGAAAAATAGGAAAGTAGTCAGAAAAAGAGAGGCAGATAGATACAGAGACAGACAGATATATAGAGACACAGAGAGACAGACTGAGACAGAGGCAGCTAGACAGACTGACAAACACAGAGAGAGGTAGAGAGAGAAATTCAGAGACAGAGACAGAGACAGACAAGTAGACTGGCAAAGACAGAGATAGAGACTGAAAGAGTGAGAGAGACAAACAGAGATGGATAGATAGAGACAAACAGGCAGAGAAAGTGGGGGATAAGCACCAGCAACAAGGAGGATGGGGCAAATCTTCTTGTAGAAGGCAGCTGAGCCTTAAAAGGATCAAAGAGTATAATTGAATCCAATCTCACTGAATCTAGAGAATAGGGTACATATTTTCAAGTGATTAGATGGTAATAAAGTGAATGGTGAAGAATCACCCTGATGGTGACAGTCTACAGGAAGAACAGTCTTTATAAGTGGTCAGAGATCTGGGTTTTTATGCAGGCAAGTACAAGGTGATGCTTTGGTAGGTTTATTAACTATCCATTAAGAGCAAGAAGCAGTATTGCATAGTGGGAAGAAAACAGGCAACATCAGTAAGTACAAAGTCCCCATGACTTATGTACCAGAAAGACAGCCCAGCAGAGGGGATCAAGAGAAGGCCTTGGAACCAGCAAGACCTGTTCAGATCCCAGCTTCTGCACATACAGGCTGTGTAATGCAGGGCAGGTCATTTAACTTCTCATTGTTCTAAGTAACTCCCCTGACTATAAGCTGCAGAGTGGTTGTTGAATTGCATTGTTAGAGGAAATTTCCTCATCTGTGACTTCCTTAGATTAAAGAAATCAAAGGGGGGAGGTGGGGGAGGAGTGTGAGTGGGCGATTGTAGTATACATACCTCCTATAAGTAAAAGGTGCCTCTAAAGCTTAAAACTGCATTAAGGCTTTGGAGATAGCATATATGTAGACATATATGTAAGCATATGGATGGATAGAGAGACAGATGTAAAGACAGACAGACAGATAGATGATTGATAGATACAGACACATATATAGACACAAACACAACAAAAGAAAGGGAAGGATTAAAATCAGCAGAACTTATCATGGATTGTTCCAGTTACTGCATAATTTGTATGACTCATGCCCACTCATTCTGTGCAAATAATAATGATAATAATAGTTCACATTTATATAGTTTTTGTATATGCATGTGTGCACATATATATGTATATATGTACATATATAATCTCACTGAAGTCAGACATGCAATAACATAATTTCCCTGCATTTTCATCCCTCCATTTCAATTCGTGAATTAATAACTTTTTATTAATTAGGTATTAAGTAGACATTTTTAAATGCCTACCACATGCCCATGCACTAGGGATACAAAAGTAGATAATAGGATACAGAAGATAAAAGGAAGAACAGTCCCTGCCTTCAAGGAGCTCTCATTCTATTAGATGAGCTTGGCTTCCTGTGGAATGCACCATTTTAGGTTGGAGTAGACTCTGGCTATGACCAAGTCCTTTTCCTCTTCCCGCCATATTGTTTTCCCTGAATCTCCATTAACAAACATAAGATAATCCTTTCACTTTAGTTCTCTGACTTTGTGGTATTTTTTAGATTTATGTGTGCTTCACTTCAACATTTCAAAGATCTGTGACTCCATCCAGGTGGTGCCCCCTTCTGTCTCCTCCATGAATGAGGCTTGTTGCCAGTGGACTGACCACCAAGTGTTTTTTTTTTTCCATCCATAGACATTCAGGAAGATATCCCTAGACTAGAGGGTTTGGGGTGACAAATATCAACTCCTATGTCCTATAAGTGGTCAAAAGCTATATTAGTATATAGCCAACATTCACCCTGCATCCTCTACTGTCTGTGATCTGGGCTCATACCTAGGATTATCTATCCCTCAATCTCCAACAAGGCTACCACCTATATGGTCAATTCCCTCCTTTTCTTTCTCAGAGTGTTGCTTTCCTGATTCACTTTGGACTCATGGATCACTAATTCAAATATATAGTTAAGTTAAATTAGTTCTTATATTTGTGAATAGAGAGATGACCTCAGAATCAGATCTAGGTTCTATTCCTGCTTCTGACACGTGTTTCCAGCTGTGTGATGCTGGAAAAATCACTTAAAATCTCAGGATCCCCAGGCAACTCTGCATTTGGTAAGTAGAGTATTATCTTCCCACTGGGAGTTCCTATTCCTATTATAGGACCCTGCCTCCCAAGTAAATGCAGAGTAAAATCACAAGTGTTATTTGCATATCGCCTAGATTATATATTCCATTCACTTCACAGATCATGTCCCTCTTGAGGCAGAAATTCCTTTCACATTAGAGTCCTTTTCCCTTCCTTCTTTTCATGTTAATGTAGTAAACTCCAAGGAGCTTCCCATTGTCCATGGACCGCTCCAAGAACTCAGGTCTAACAGAGAAATTAGATGTGGTATTTCTCCCAACCTCTTAGTGTTCCTGTCTTATACTATCATTCCCTTTAAATGTGACTCACCATCACAGCGATCCCTCAAGGTCATCAGTCCAATTTAAGTCACTTATCTCATACACATATACTCATATACAGGCATGAACATATGCATGTATGCATACAAATATGTGTGTGGATATATACACACTTTTATTCTTTGGACTAAACCTGTGATTTCATTGGTATAGGAAGCTGTCAGAGAGGAATGTACTCTACCAATGTGGATTTTCATGTGACGCACAATTTTTATTCTTAGAGAGTTGCCTTGAGACACCAAGAGGCCAGGGGCACTTGTCCAGAATTCCACAATCAATATGCGTAATAAGTGGGACTTAAACACAAGTCTTCCTGACTCTGAGCCCACTTTTCTATATTCACTATGGAGTATAATGAATAGCTATGCATATACCTTCACACAAACACACAATTTGTATGCCATATCCCTACCAATGCATAAATATGTATTTGTTTATATGTGTGTGTATATAATATGTATATTGTATATGGGACAGTGGTTAGAGCACCAAGTCTGGAGTAAGGAATTCACATCTGAACTCAGACGCTTACTAGCTCTATAACCCTAGGAAAATCATTCCCCTTGTTTGCCTCAGTTTCTGTATCTGTAAAATGAGGTGGAGGAGAAAATCATAAACCACTCTAATATCTTTGCAAAGAAACCCCCAAATGGGATCCATGAAGAATAAGACACAAATGAAAATAACTAAACAACATAGGCACGTATACTCACACCCTCACCTATATCCCCATAACTCCCATCACAGTCCTCTACACGCAGTAGCCATGCTCATGTGTGCCTCTGTGTGCATATATGTGAGTTATGATGTCGATATATGCTGTCGATCCTCCCTACACCAATCCAGGTGATAACGCTGTTTGGACTTAGGCAAAGGTCGTTGAGAATTACGGTGATGGAAAGCTTCATTATTCTATGTCCAACCTGGTGATGAGACCCTTCAAACTTAACGAGGTCACATCATGAAAAATGGACACTAAGTCCTTGTTTAAGACCTCTGCAGTGTGGTAGGATGAAGCTGGTTTTGTGTCACACTGGTATAACCTTTGAGAAGCCAAGCTCCATAAGGCGGCACTAGGGGACTGGATGGTATGCCTGTGTGTATATATATCTGCATACATATGTGTGCATATACGTGAATACATATGTCTGTGTGCCTATGTGTTGTGCATTGTATATATTTGTATGCATGGTTAGGTTGGGTGCATATTTACCCAGACACCACAATGAGGCAGGGAAGGATTCCGTGGAATGTATATGTATATACATGTATACATCTGTGTGCACGTATATGTTCATGTGCGAGTACATCTGTATGTGCATAGGAACATTCTGTGCATATTGTTTACATATATACATATATAGCATGTACAATCTGTATTCTTTTTTACAATTTAAATTTAATTTAAACTAATTTTAATTTTTAATATTTAAACTTAATTTAATTTAAACTCATCTAAATCATAATAATATCTGGACAATCTATTTGTGTATGGGCATTATGAACACACACACACACCTCATGTACAATCTATATTGTCTTTCTGCATAAAATCTCTGACGAGTTCTCAGATACTGAGTCTTTCTGACTGAGCATTTTAAAAAAGCATTTGAATGTGACAGATGATTTTTTTTTTAAAGCAATCAGGGTTAAGTAACTTGCTCAAGGATACACGGCCAGTTATTTCTGGGTGTGGTGCTGAGTATCTGAGCCCGGATTTGATCCAGGTCATCCCGACACTGGATCCAGTGCTGTTACTCGCTGAGCCACCTGGCCGCCCCTAAGCAATTGGGATTAAGTAACTTGCTCAAGGTTACACGGCCAGGTGTTTCTGGGTGGGTGCTAAGTGTCTGAGCCCGGGATTCGATCTCCAGGTCGTATTGACACTGGAGCTGGTGCTCTTACTCGCTGTGCTACCTGGCCAGCCCTAAGACAGATGATTTCTTAAAGAAAGTTATACAGTGATTTATTGCCTCAGAGTGTGAGCCATCACCACCTGCCTGGCTTCCTGAGTCCCCACATTTCTGATCCCAGTCAGTGGGTCCCATCTGATTAGCCATGATCTGAGTTCAGCGGAATTGGGCAAGCATGGTGGAGGAGGAAGCCAGAACATAGGCTCAGAGCTGAAAGGAGAGATGGGCTGATAACAGTCAAAAGACAGCAAATTAAAAGAGAGAGCCCTAGTGCTCCACGATTATATCTATAATGTAAGCTTGGCAAACAACCCATCCGTTTGTCCATGTCTTATGTTATTCTCACTCTACACCATGTGATTTCTGCCAGAAATTTATAGTTGATAGAACTCTCCTCCTTCTCTGGCTACAGATTTTCCTAAAGCACTTTTGTCTGATTCCCTCTGATGTATTCGTGACCCTTATCTAAATGAGATAGGAACCAAATCCTACCAATTCAGGAAAGCCAAAAGTAACATTTTCAGTGTGAGCATGTATACCTAAGACATCAACAAACACTGCAAATCAAGACTTGTGGTTTTCTAAATCGATGTGCACTTTGACAACCCCAGACTAGAAATATCCTGGGGAGACAGGACTTTCAATGAACATAGATCGGCCACTTTTCTGTGACTTATACTTTCCAAACTTTTCCCAGGACACTGCTAGATTAGGTGACTTACCCAGGACCCCACACTTATGAGTCAGAGTCAAGACTGGAACATAGGTCAATCTGACTCTAAGGCTAACTGCCTCTATAGACACTATGCAATGCTGCCTCTATGATATTATTATTAATATTAATTACCATGTGTTCCATATGTAGTTTATCCTCTAGGCTCATCCCCCTTGGGGTTTTCTTGGCAAAGATATTGGAATGTTTTGCCATTTCCTTGTCTCCAGCAGATTTGACAGAAGAGGACAAGGAGGCAAGCAGGGTAAAGTGACTTTCCTAAAGTCATACAACTAGTAAGTGTCTAAGGTCAAATTTAAACTCAGTCTTTCTGACTTCAAACCCAGTGCTCTATCCATTGTGCCACCTGCCCATATTGGATATATAAAGAAAGGCAATAAGCATTCCCTGCTCTCAAGGAGCTCAGTCTAATGGGGGAGACAACTGGCAAACAGTTAGATACAAACAATCTATAAATAGGACAAATTATAAATAAGAAACAGAGGGAAGGCTCTAGAATAAAGAAAGATTGATAAAGTCTCCCTGTAGAAGGTCAAATTATATCTAGGACTTGAAGGAAGCCAGGAGATGGGGATGAAGAGAGAGAGCATTCCCGGAATGAACAGTCAAATAAAAATGCCTGAAGTTGGGAGATAGAGTGTCTTGCTCAATGAACATCAAGGAAATCAATGTCACTATATCTCAGGTTACTGGAGATACAGGGGGACGGTTAAGTGTGAAAAGGCTGGAAAAACCATATTGGGATTATCCATATATTTTCCATATTCCTGTTGGATGTAGGGAAATGAGTGGCTAGAAGGAATGGTACTCAGGCAGTCTGTGCCCTGGGAGGAAGTTTGTGTTCTCTGTTGGCCTTCTGTAGACCTGAGCTACTCAAATCCTCAGACCTCCTCCAAAGGTAGACTGCTTCATTTATTTCCAAAAGGGCCTCACCTTTACATCTCATTGCCTCTGTCTTTTCCCTTATAACCTTCGAAAGTGATGAACTATAAACAGAACTCATCCTGACACGTAAACATCACCCATGTTGTAACCATATTATTTATATTAAAATTATGTATTTTATACACAATACATTGAAAATGGCATCTCACTTTTAATAGTGATATACAAGATATGTGAAGGACAGGAAGAGACTAGAGTCATAAAAATTGGGGGGCCTTATTAATACCAAAAAAGGTAACATAGCATTAATAATTAGCAACTCAGCCATAACTACCTATCTTTATAAAATCATTATGAGTTATCTACCCACAAATTGATAAAGGCATCCTTGATTAAGGCATCAGTAAGGAACATGTAGGGTTTTTGCAAGTGATGTTTCCACAATTGATCACATCTTTATCTTTCATAAGTAGCTAAAAGATGCAGAAAATATCTATTGCTCTTCGGTCACACTTTGTGACATCATTTGGGGTTATCTTGGCAATTTACTGGAGTAGTTTGCTATTTCCTTCTCTAGCTTATATTAAAGATAAGGAAACTGAGGCAAAAGGGTTAAGTGACTTGTCTAGGGCCACACAGCTAGTAAGTGTCTGAGGCCAGATTTGAACTCAGACAGACTCGTCTTCCTGATTCCATGCCCAATGTTCTATCAACTGTGCCACCTAACTTACTCATATAAAATTTAAGATTTTACAGTGTTTATTGTTTTTTAGCTATGAAAAAGCACTTGACTCTACAGAACAAAATGCTGCATTAAAGGCTTTATATCAGCAAGGTATCTCCTATACCTACATCAAGATCATTCAAGGTCTCCTCAGAAAATATAACAACAGGAGTGGCTAGGTGGCACAGTGAATAGAGCACCGGCCCTAGAGTCAGGAGGACTTGAGTTCAAATCTGGCCTCAGACACTTAACACCAAAACTAGCTGTGTGACCTTGGGCAAGTCACTTAACCCCAATTGCCCTACCTTCCCCCTTCCAAAAATCAAACATATATATATATATATGATTACTATGATGGAAGGGATTCCGTGCAGAGGCCAAGCTACAGAAAGTTTCCCTGTGGATGATAAGGCCCTTCAGATGCTTTTGCTTCTGGGAGTTAGTGTGCTGATTGAATAAAGCCTCCTGGAAAATAACTGTACTCACCCCCAAGGGATTTAGCCTGCCCATCAACACAGGAAATACCAAGTGGATGGAAAATTACTATTGCCCAGATTTCAATATGCATTTGGATGAATACCCTATAAAGATTTTCAAACAGTATGTATACTCGGTACAAATAGTGTGGATGAATAACTAGTTAGATCCAGAGTTGGACTGGAGGAAGAAAATAGGTTGAAATGCTTTGGGAAAATCACAAAGCTCTTTTGTTTACTCTAAGTTTTCCAGAAAAGTAAAGTCTCATCTTTTCAATATTAGTATGTGACCAGTTTTGCTACTTTACTGGAGGATGTGAAACATCGCTGAATCCAAAAAATTAGTCTAAACTCATCCAAAGATGAGTCTCTACAGAGAGCAATGAAGGGGCACATTGGGTGGAAGAGGGAGGGAAGGAGAGAGGGGATTAAGCAAGCTACCACACCTAAAAACACCAGGTACCACAGGACTATGTAATGTGGAAAAGGCTCATTGTGCATTAAAAGAATGACCTAAAATACATTTCAATAACTTACTGTTAGAGTTTCTCAGGAGGTTGGCATATTCAAATCTTCATCAGGATGTAATTAGTTTATGTAATGGACAAATAGTCACAGCCACATCCCATCTCTCTTTTGTACTGTCCAAACACTTCCAATCATTCTCTTGACAGGGGTCACATTCTCCAATGAAGAAATCTTCTTTCCCCCAATCAGCTCCAATCATTAGGCCCAGAACACGTAGACCTCTTAAACTTACAGGGTCACCTCCAAGCCTGGACACTTTGTGAACAACGTTGTATCATCAACTCAGGAAACAAAAAATGGAAAAGGCAGCCAGGGATCCAGGTGCAGTCCCCTGGTGTAGTTTCCATATAGATGTGGTCAACATAGAGTTAAAGAGGCTGGACTTTCCCCACCTTTCACTGGAAATCTACAACTTAAATGGTATCACCTGAGGGGTTGAAGGAAGGGAGAGCCAGCTGATAGCTGGCTCCTGTTCACTGAAACAGCATCCTTAACCTCCATCATATTTGGGGGAAGGACCAAAGGACCACTCACACCAAAATGAAAAGTTTCCAAGTCTCTTCAACTTTGGCCCACCAGATGGTAGTAAGCAATCAGGAAGTCTGTAAGAAACCCCCATTCATAGTCACCTTGTCTCTGGAATTCCCAGAATATTCCATAGGCGCTCCAGGTATATACTCTCTATGATGCCTCAATAGGCCAATTACCTTTTCTACATGTAATATCGTATAGTTTGGCATAATAGGCAGAGGACTGGAACAGTCAACAAACATTTATTAAGTGCTGACTATATGCCAAGCACTGTACTATGTTCTGAGAAGGAAAACAGAAAACAGCCCTGCCTCAAGATACATACCTTCTAATACATTTTAACATTGGGCTGGGAGGATAGAAAACAAAATGTAAATAACTGGAAAATACAATATATGTACTGAGCAAATGAAGGCTATCTGAAAGGGGGGGCATTAGTAGCTGTGAGAACTGGGAAAATCCTCCTGCTAGATGTGGGATCCGAAGAGACTCTTGAAGAAAGCTAGGAAAGCCAATTAGCCAAGGTGAGAGGGAAAAGCATTCCAGGTACAGGGGAGTGCCATTGCAAAGAGACCAGTGCATCTGGATCACATAATGTGTGGGAGATAATAAGGTATAAGAACCCTGGGTGGGGTGGGGAAGGAACCCAAAAGACTTTGGTTCAAATCTTACCTCTGACATGTAGTGGCTGTGTGACCTTGGGCAAGTCACTGAACCTTTCAATGATTTAGGCAACATTCTGAACCAATGATTTTGCAGAGAATCTGTGGGCTTCCTCTTCTGGAAGTTCTCTGTACCAGTAAAATCATAGATCTAGTCCCTATGCCTCTAATTCTCTCTAATCATCTATTAAACCAGAACTCCCAGAAAGGCAGGGACCACCTCCATTGCCTTACACAGTGTTCTGTGTTTCATGTGCATATAATATGCATTTGTTGATTGAATGAATGAATGTTAGAGAAATGAATTCCTAACTAGAGCATGGACAGCATAGTCTTGAAATGGGCAGAGGAACCCCTCCACACAATTCTTTGTTCAGTGCTTTGAATACTTCTCTGGAGCAATAAAAGCTGTACCTATACTCTAAGGTCATCATGTCTAGTGAAAATAACCATTTTCCAAAGGTTGTTATCTTGGTGACTTAAAAAAAAATAATGCATTTTCTGCATTCTGCAGTTTCTTGTTCCTTTTCATTCTTTTAACTCTGAGTCCTCTGACTTATCTCAGCTGTGCAGCATGAAAAATAGGGCTATCATTTCCATTTTTGTATTGAAAACTTAGTTTTATCTCCTGGACACTATATTTGTATGGACGTTTTGTAGGAGGAGGGGGGATGCCTAGAAGAAAGAAAGACAGCTATCTGACCCATGTTCTTCAAATGATATTTTCTTTCTACCAAAAAAAGCTCAAATGAGCACCTAATGTATGCCTACTACTATGATGTTCACACTAAAGAAAGAACTGGGATCATGGGAGTTAGAGTTGGAAGGCCTAGAAACCATCTGCCTCAAACCAATTATCTTATACATAAGAAAACCGAGGTCCGTAGAATTTAAATGCCTTGCCCAAGATCACACATTTAAGAAATAGCAGGCCTTGCATTCAAACCCAGGTCTTATGATTCCAAATGCCATGTTCTTTTCAATTTATCCCCAAATAGTTCTCAAGAGGAAACAAGCATGATGTTTTGTGGGTTGTTTAATCGCCTATATGTTTTGTTTCCCACTTAAAGATTTAGACTAACTTCTTATGCAATTATTTGTCAATCTTGGGCACTCAACCTCCCCCCCCCCACACACACACACGCCCCCCACACCCACATGCCCCCCACACCCCTGCTACCCCAATCCCAGAGCTTGGAAATAATCAGCCATAATGCATTTAGGCTGTGCATCTTAAGATACCCATTTTAATTTCAAAGAGACTTTTGTCATTGTGGGTCTGAAGATGACAGTACCCCAGTATTTGTGTTAGACAGACAGCAGGACTGAGGTGAAACATTAACCCTTAGGAATTGGGTTTTATGGAAAATGTTGGATGCTTGGGTTAGTCTTACAATTCTGTGATTTGAATTAGAGCTACAAAATGATGTCAGGTTCCCACTATTGCTCAAAAGTTGTTCCTGATTCTGTTCCTCCTTCTCCCTCTTTTTCTCCTTTTCTCCTTATTTCTTCTCTTCCTTCCTCCTCAGCCTCTTCTTCCTCCTTCTCTTATTCTCTTTCTCCTTGGCTTTCCCCTCCTCTCACTCTTCTTCCCTCCTCTTATTCTTCTTCTTTCCCCTCCTCATTTTTCTCCTTCATTTTATTCTCCTCCCTCCTCTTCCTTCTTTGTGTCATGTGGTCATAACATTTAAATATTTCATGCCAATAAAATGAGAGACAACTTTGAGAAGCCAGAAAATTTACTAGGGAGATAGAAGTTTCCCTAGGACAGTAAATTTTGGTGGCATCATTGGAAAAATAGAAAAAACCTGCAGGGAAATGTCCTAACCACCCTTCCTATTGATGAACTTTATCACCAGTTGACCAAAGCACTCTTAAGGGATGGCAAGCCAGAGGAACAATGCAAAAGGAAGAAGATCTATGTAGAACTCACATGGCTATGCAACAATCTTACTATATGTCTGAACTCAGAGTGAATACAGTCAATTCAATTCCTGTCAAATGGTCCTACCGTGTTTCCCCTATAATAAGACACTGTCTTATTAATTTTTTTGGACAGAAAAACACCAGAGGGCTTATTTTCAGGGGAGGGCTTATTTTAATGAACATTGACAGCAATTTTAATAAACAGGTAAATGTGAACAAAAAAATGTACCTTTATTCAATAATGAATTCAATAAAGAACAGGATGACACGCTCACTGCTGCAGCTCTGATTGGATGCAGCTCAGAGTGTGGCGTGCGTTTCACCTGGGGTGGCGGGGGGACGGTGCATACAGAGGGTACCGTAATGTAGCGTGTAGCACAGGGGATCACCTTCACTACAGTAGCAATCTCATTAGGGCTTATTTTGGGGGGAGGGATTATTTTAGAGGAATCTTACACAGTAAGGGGAGGGCTTATTTTCGGGATAGGTCTTATTATCAGGGAAACACGGTAAGTGAGGGAAGGAGTTGGGCTAAGCTTCCAGATGTTTCCAGACCTATGAATATGCCTTTTTTCCTGGAAGTAGTTGGTCAAAGGAGACTCTAATCAATTTGATAGACCCTGGAGAGGTCTCCAATAAAGACTCCTCCATAAGAGTTCACCCCCCTGAGTCTCAACCAACTAATCACAAACAAAGGAATTGCATGTATTTTCCCAGCAAAGGGAAGTGAGCAAGACATGGAGGAATGGAGGAATGCTTCTCAGATGTCTCCAGATAAGAGTCATACTCTTACAACTCATACAATCTCATCGAGTTATTTGGGGAACTCAGCAAATTGGTCAGCAACTTGCCTGAACATTAAGTTACATCACATTCTCTTTTATGTTACAATACATACAACATCTCCTTACATACCCAAAGATATTTTTTAATACAAAACAATCTTCCCAAGAAACTGGAAAGATAGTTTTTCCCAGGTAATCCCTTCTAGTGTGGAATGGTGAAAAGAGTATTAATACTGGAGCCAAAAGACTTACGTCCAAATCCAAGTTCTGATGTTTCTTGGCTTTGTGAACTTGAGCAAATGATTTCACTTCCCTGGGCCTCAGTTTTCTCATCTGTAAAATGAGGGTTTGGACAAGATGATCTTTGATGTCCCTTCTAGGTCTAAAACTTTGGTCCTTTAGAATGTGGAGCTGGGAGGAACATTAGAGGTCATCGAATCCAACCACCTCATTTTTTACAGATGAGGAAATTAAGGCTTAGAGAAGTCAAGAGACTTGATTAGGGGTTATAATGCAGCTAGAGAGGATTGGAAGTAGGATTTGAACCTAGGTCTTTCTGATTCCCAATGAAGTAACCAATATTAACTATGCCATGGACCTAAGTTTCATCTTATATACAAATGAATATCTATGTCTATGACTTCTCAAAGCTAAGGGGAATGGAATTGGGTAACTCAAGGATCTCAGAGAATAGTGAAGGTAGTCTGAGATCAGAGACTGTCCTTGAATTCTGACAGTGAGTGAGCTATGAAACATCAGCTTTTATTCACTGTAGATGCCCACTTTTCTGGAAGCTAAATTAGTGTAAAGGGTCCTATTACACCCAGAGGATGTTTGTGTATGAGCTGCAGCTCTCCCCTGGAGTGATATTTATTGGGAACTACCCAGCCATTGCTAGAAACAATTTAGGGCATACAAAAGATATTGCTGGAAACTATTCAGAACCTACAAAAGATGCTGACCCTGTTCTCTAGGCAACGTATCTCTCTTCCATTTTCATGTTAAGTTTGCTAGAAGCCAGGTCATAAGACCGAGAAATATGCTTTGGGGATGGCTGTCACCTAAATAACTTGGGGATGGAGGAGGAACGAAGGAAAAATGAAGTCTATGTGTTTATGAGAATGGGGACCTGGGTATCTGTGAATCTTAAAACACTATAGCCAGAGGTGAGGAAACTGCATAGACTCATTGATTGTAGTACCCCTATCAAGTTAGGGCTACTACGATCCAAATCTTTCCATCTTACAGATATGAAAACTGAAGCTCGGAGACAATAAATGACTTTTCCAAGGTCATGGAGTGAGTCGGGAGCTGGACCAGGTCTAGTACCCAAGTGTCCAACCCAAAAGTAGTCATCAGTTAGTCAGTCAACAAGCATTTATTAGACATCTGCTATGTTTTACTTCCAATGCCATGCACTGTGGATATAAAAACAAATATGAAACAGCTTTTGCCTCGAGGAGATTGTAGTCTATTAAAGAAATATTCCAAGTAGGAAATAAATATAGGTAAAAAAATATTGGGTTAAGGATAGGCATGCCAAGGAAGTTCTGACTTATGGACATCTTGACCTTCTTAAAGAAAATAGCCTCAAATAAACATATTGAAAATCTATAAGTGAAAAGATGTTTTGCATGACTTCATAAGGAAAATCAATATCATACTGCTTGCCTTCTCAAAGGGTGGGAGGGAGAGGGAGAATTTGGAACTCAAAAATATTTTGAGTGAATGTTAGAAATTTTTTACATGTAATTGGGATAGATTTAATGAAATTAAAATATATGTGCATATCCTCTATATATGTGTGTGCATACATACATATATAAATGTATATGTATGTACATGTATATACACACATATATATGTGTGTGTATGAAGTAGTATACAGGCCATGCTTTCCCTTAAGACATACCACTTAGAAAATAGGGCCAAAATTCTCATAGCAAGACAGGAAGAGAAGTGAAAAGCATCTCTGCATTCTATAAAGGGTGATGGGTTTGCAAACACAGGAAAACAGTTCAAATCTCAGCTCTGTTAATGAGATTTGAGGCAGCTAGTAAAGGGGCTATGTTTAGAATCAGAGAAACTGATTTCAAACCCCAGCTCCAACTCACTTCCATGAGAAAGTAGAAAAAGGACGGAATTCAGATTTGGAAGACCTGTGTTAAAATCCTGGTATCTATATGACCTTACCACCTGCTACCTATGTAATCTTGAGCAAATCACATAACTTTCTTTGGCTTTAGAGTCTTCCTCGTATTTAAAATGAAGGGATCAGAGTATATGACCCCTGAGGGCCATCCCAGTAGTAGATTATGATGTTATGAAGTCACTTCTTTGGGACGAGGTTTTGTTATCTGTAAAATGAAAGAGTTAGATTAAATGACTTCAAAGGACTATTCCAGCTCTAAATCGTCTACATTACTTGGACAAGTTCCTTTGCTTCTCTGGGGTTGGACTAGAATACCTCTAAAGTTCCTGCCCAGTTCTGAATTTATGATTGATTATGCATTTGTAGAACAGTGGAATGGAAAGGAGAGAAAACATCATGGGGTGAGGACATAGAATTTCTTCTCTTGTCTTTCTAGCAGATATTCCTTCCTCTCAGGAAAATGAAATCAACAGGAACATGGCTTCATGTTTGTAAGAGTCAAAAAAAATGTGTAATTGACAAAGAAGGACAGGTGGCAATGGGGAGTTGGAAGACAGTCTACTTAATAGATCTTTGCTGTGGTGTCAGGGAGGGAGAATTTTCATGAAAGATGGAACAGAAGAATAAGATCATGTCTTACTGGAGAAAATGAGCTGTCTTGGGGCGTTATATGGGGCGATGTAGGAGGGGACCATCACAAATTCTAGATCTCCTTTCTTGTGTTGGCTTCTTGGAGAAGACCATGTGTGTATTTCAGGCTCAACATCATGGGAGCCAATGGAGGAATCCAATTCAATACAATATCACAAGCATTTATTAAATACTATGTGCCAGGCATCATGTTGGAAAATGGGATTATGGAAACAAACATCCTACTGACCTCAACAGAGTTAATTTTAGATGGATTTCACTAGATGGGGCAATGGAGGGAATGCTGGACTTAGGATAAGAAAAATCTCATTTCAGGTCCTATCTCTGACACTTACTAGCTGTGTGACTCTGGACAAGTCACTTAACCAACCTCCCCAGTTTCTTCATCTATAAAAAGAGGATAATAATTATACCTACCTCCCAAAGTTGTTATCAGAATCAAAAGAAATAACATGTACAACTCTTTGCAATGATTTATAAATATTAGCTGATATTATTACATTCTTCTGAGGGAAATAACAATAATATAATAATATGCCTAGAAGTACAAGGGCTAGAGAGGTAGACTTGGAGTCAGGAAGAAAATCTCAAATTTGGACCCAGCTACTTTTATCTGTATGACCCTGGACAAGTCATTTAACTTCTTTTTGCCTTAATTTCCTCAAATGTAAAACAATAGTACCTACCTCCCAACGTTATTGTGAAAATCAAATGATACAGTGTTTGTAAAGTATAAGGTATTTGTAAACTACCTTGAGAATCAAATAAGATAATAATTATCAAGCACCTAGCATAGTGCTTGACATATAGTAAGTATTATATCAGTGTTAAAAAAATGTTCAGCATAGTGCCTGGCATGTAATAGTTACTTAATTAATTTTTATTTCCTTCCTTCCTAATACTAATAATTGTTGACATTTATATAAGCTCCTTAAGGTTTTCAAAGCACTCTTATTTTTTTCTTGTATTAACATTTTTACTTAAAGTTTTGAGTTCCAAATTCTATCCCTCTCTCCCTGCCTCCCTAACCCTTCCCTGAAACAGTAAGCAATCAGATATAGTTTATACATGTGCAATCATGTAAAACATTCCCATGTGAGTCATTTTGTACAAGAAGACTCAGATAAAATAAAAAATGAAAGAAAGTGAGAAATAGCGTGATTTAGTCTGTATTCAAACAATATCAGTTCTTTCTCTGGAAGCAGATAGTACACTTCATCATGAGCCCTTTGGGATTGTCTTGGATCATTATATTGCTGAGAATAACTAAGTCATTCACAGTTCTTCATCAAACAATATTGCTGTTATTGTATACAATGTTCTGCTTTTGTTCACTTCTCTATGCATTACTTCATATAAGCCTTTCCACATTTTGTGAAATCATCTTGCTTGTCATTTCTTATAGTACAGCAATATTCCATATACCACGGTTTGTTTGGTCATTCACCAATTGATGAGCATCCCTTCGATTTCCAATTCTTAGCCACCACAAAAAGAACTGTTATAAATATTTTTGTTCAAATGGGTTCTTTTGCCTTTTTTGGATGCCTTTGGGATGTAGACTTAGCAATGGTATTGCTGGATCAAAAGTTACACACAGTTTTATAGCTCTTTGGGAATAGTTCCAAACTGCTTGCCAGAATGGTTGGATCAGTTCACAGCTCCACCAACACTGAAATAGTGTCCTGGTTTTCCCACATCCCTTCCAACATCTAACATTTTCCATTTTTGTCATGTTAGCCAATCTGATGTATGTGAAGTGGTACCTCAGAGTTGTTTTAATTTGCATTTCTCTACTCAATAGTGACTTAGAACATTTTTATATGACTATAGAAAACTTTGGGGTTTTTGTCTGAAAATAACCTGTTCATATATTTTGGCCATTTATCAATTGGGGAATTACTGGTATTTTAATAAATATGACTCAATTCTCCATATATTTGAGAAATGATATCCTTATCAGAGAAAATTGTTGAAAATTTCCCCCCAGTTTTCTGCTTTCCTTATAATTTTGGTTGCATTGGTTTTATTTGTGCAAAAACTTTCTAAGTTTATATAATCAAAATGATCTATTTTACATTTTGTAATGTACTCAACATTTTCTGTGGTCCTAAACTATTTCCTCATCTCTAAATCTGATGGATAAACTATTCCATGCTCTGTTAATTTGCTTATCACATCACCCTTTAAGTGTAAATCATGTGCCCATTTTGATGTTATCTTGGCATACAGCATGAGATGTTGGTCTATACCTAATTTCTGCCATACTGCTTTCCAGTTTTCCCAGCAGTTTTTGGAAAATAATGAGTTTGTGTTCCAAAAGCTTGGATGTTCAGGTTTATCATATGCCAGGGTACTATGGTCATTTACTATAACGTAATTTGTATCTCATCTATTCCACTGATCCACCACTCCTTCTCTTAGCCAATACCAGATTGTTTTGATAATTATCCTCAAAGCACTTTTAAATAAATTATTTCACTTGTGACCAACTCATTCACAGACAGTCTGCCTCAATTTCCTCATCAATAAAATGAGCTGGAAAAGGAAATGACAAACCACTCCATCATCTTTGCCAAGAAAACCCCAAATGGGGTCACAAAGTCTCAGACACAACTAAAACAACTGAATGACAAGAAACAAAATACAAAGTAAATGTTGGGGGAGGATAGTACTAACATGATATTGTGCCAAGATATGTTTGTATTAAAAGGACCTAAGGTCAAGTTCTGGCTTGTAACTAACTGACTGGTGATTTTAGACAAATATCTGAAACTTTCTA
This sequence comes from Petaurus breviceps papuanus, assembly GCF_028583685.1. Classification (NCBI taxonomy): domain Eukaryota; kingdom Metazoa; phylum Chordata; class Mammalia; order Diprotodontia; family Petauridae; genus Petaurus; species Petaurus breviceps. Next base: position 4,444,639 of record NW_027185573.1, on the reverse strand, counting down.
GTCTCAATTTCCTCATGTATGAGATGAGAAGGTTGGACTAGATGACCTTTGAGGTCCCTTCTGTCTAGTTCTAAATCTGTGAAACTATGAAACTTGGGAGAATGAGAGGAACCAGCTATCTGATGAGTTTACCAATCAGCTCATCAGTCAACACCAAGTTTTGTTACAAACACAGCTCCTTGGCCTTGATATGGCAGCCGTTTTGAAATTCTTCAAAGCTTCTCAATATCTCCTTGGTATTTTCTTATTATTTTTATATATTTATTTATCATATATTTTAATATTATTATTATTATTTTCTTTCTTGGTGTCTTCTTAATATGTGTGTCTTTCATCTTCCCCACCATCATAGTCAGAAATTCTGGGAAATTGATAGGCCAGTTACTCTCCATATCTATCTTACAGAACATAGCCTCAAGAGTTACAGAAAGGTTAAGGATAATGGTGCGCCTTCTGGAATTCTTAGAAATACAAAAACTCATCCCATAAGCTGGGTGGGAAATCATTCATTACTTTCATTCTGAAATTCTGTTCAATAAAATAGAATATCTCTTAGCACACAAGGTGAAAGTGACCCAGGGACCCACCTAGACTGACCTTCTTATTGTATAGAGGAGGAAACTAAGAAAAAGTGCCTTATCTCAAGTTACATAGTTTGTTAGTAGGACTTGAATCCAGGTCTCCTTATGCCTTATCCAGGCTTTCCCACTGCCATGTGGGGGCCTTTAGGAATTCATTGTTCACTGAAGCAATGAGAGGTCAGTCCATTCAATATTCCAACTCCACAATTCTATTTTTGAGGCTTAGTTTGTGCTAGAGGAAATAGTCCTTTTGAAAAGTTGTCCAAAACAAATTCTTGCCCATTTAAAGATCTATATGAGCCTTAAATTATTAACCTCCCAAGGGACCACTAAGAAATGATGTCCTCATACAGCAGGCCTGTTTTCCCCAGCCCAGAGTAGATTCAGAAGTGGTAGTCTAAGTCAGAGGCTAAGAGAGAACTACTTAATTATTTACAAAGTGTAATGAAGCAGTGAGCTGGAAAACATGTTTCTAACATAACAAACACTTTTCTTCCTCTTTAGAAAGTCCAATTTTCCTCTGGCTTCCCCATTGTTTAAAAGCAGTACTTCTACCTTGTGATCATTTCAGGAAATGTTTGCCAGAGGAAATGAGGACTACTATTCTCTTGGTCCTCAAATGAACTATCCATTTGTAAAGCAGATACTAAAGAGATAGTCATCTGCTCATTGGAAAAGCACTGGATTTGTGGCCAGAAAACCTGGGTTCAAGAGTCAGCCCTGCTGCTTACTTGCTGTGTGACTCTGGGCAATGAACCCCAATTTCCTCATTTCTGAAATTAAAACTATTAATGCTTTTCCTAGTCTAATACACAGTCAAAATAATTACATTACAGAAGCACTTTTTTGTAGTAGAGAGCAAACTGGAAACAAAGTGGAATGCCCAGCAAATAGGGGATGGCTATTCCCCCAAACTGTAGTACTGGACATGAATGTGATGGAATATTACTATGCCATAGATAACAATGTCTATGGAGGAGACAGGGAATCATGGGAAGATATATGAACTGATGCAAAGCAAAGTGAGCAAAACCAGGAAAACTCTATACACACATGGTGAATGGACTTATAAGAATATAATTCAATAGAAATTAAATTCTGTATAATGAAAATGACCAAGGAAGGAAGGAGAGAGGGAGGGAGGGAGGGAAGGAAGGAGGAAGTAAGGAAGGAAGGAAGGAAGGAAGGAAGGAAGGAAGGAAGGAAGGAAGGAAGGAAGGAAGGGAGGGAGGGAGGGAGGGACGGAGGGAGGGACGGAGGAAGGAAGGAAGGATGAATATATTGAATTCCTACTCTATACCAGGCACAATACTATATACTTTACAAATATTATATCATTTGATCCTTATATCCTAGGAGGTAGGTGCCATTATTATCCCCATTATTCAGTTGAGAAAACTGAGATAGATGTTAAGTGGCTAGCCCAGAGACATACAACTAGTATGTGTTTAAGGCTGGATTTCAACTCAGGGCTTTCTGGCTCCAGAATCAGTGTTCTTTCCATGGGACCACATGCTGCTTCCAAACTATGAGCATGTACCTCCCTCCCTTCTTGGTGGAGGTAGAGGACTGACTGTACTTTTGGATTTGATTGATGCTGGTTACTTTGACCATATTATCCCTCTCCCCACTTTCTTTTTATTCTTTATCATAACTGATGTTTATCTGGGTAAAGGAGGAAGGAGAGATATATTTGGAATTGAAAGTGACATAAAACTAAAATGTCAACAAAATTGATAATTACTATTATTAGCATTATTTTACTTCTCTCATTGGACGGCCAGGTGGTGGAGTAGTTAGAGCACTGGGCCTGGAATCATAAGACTCATCTTCCTGAATTAAAATCCAGTCTCAGACATTTACTTGCTGTGTGACCTGGGCAAGTCACTTAACCCTGTTTGACTCAGTTTCTTCATCTGTAAAATGAGCAGGAGAAGGAAATGGCAAACCATTCCAGTATCTTCTCCAAGAAAACCACAAATGGGGTCACCAAGGGTTGGACATCACTGAAAAACAAATAAAAGAATAACAATAACAACATGTACTAAGTGCTTGTTATGTTCTGGGCATTGTGCTACACAACGGAGATTTAAAAAAAGCGGAGAAAGGAGAAACAGCCCCTACTCTCAAGGAGCTGCCAATTAATGGTCAGAAGTTGAGGCTTCTTTTTGTCCCCCTCATGATCTATCTCTTGACTTCTTTACCTGCTCTGTGGACATTCATCAAGGTTCAAGCTAGAAAAAGAGGCATAGAACAGAGTGCATAAAGGCCAGTGTCATCTAGGGTACTAAGGACCAACCTGGGAACACTTTCCACATTTCCTGATTCCAAACCAATGAATTCTTCCACCACAGCCATTAATTCCAAACAGAAAGGTGTTAATAGAACAAAACCATATCTAGGAATTTTTTTTCTGCCCATGGAAATTGCCATAAACAAAATTCAAGGCAAGAAACAGGAAACGTTCCCTCAGTTGGAGTTGGGTGGGATACCACTCCAGGGAAGGAGGCAAAACCCAGTTCACCAGTACATGTCCATTGCTAGAAAGGTCAATATGTGTGTAAGGCAGGGGAAGAGAGAGAGGAGGGCAGAACAGTACCCAAACTCACCTATTGGTTACGTCCTGTTTTGACCAAGTGGATACTAAGCTGGGTCGTTTCTAACCTGTAAAAGAACTGCAAGTACCCTGTAAATTTGACATTCGGGCACAAAGTCCCAGGCACCCAAATCCTAGTTATAGCTCTGAGATGGAGGGATTAGCCAGATCACTTAGCTAAGTCTGGAGATGTGGTAGATCCAACTCTAATGGCATAACTACAAATCAGAGCTTGAATTAACATTTTGTTGATTGCCTAAACTTCATTTTGGGGAGGCAATTGGGGTTAAGTGACTTGCCCCCAGTCACACAGCTAGTAAGTGTTTGAAGCCACATTTGAAATCAGGTCTTCCTGAAGCCAAGGTCAGTGCTGTGGCCACTGTGCCACCTACCTGACCCAATTGGCTAGACTTAGGAAAGTGATGAATAAAACGTTTATGATGCAGATTAAATTTAAAAGTGTGTCATGAATTTTTGGAGAGGTTGTTAAACATTTACTAGTGCATCTTAGATGCACCTGGCCACAGGGTGTAACTGATCCAGTTAAGCCCTAGGGTCATTGAATGGTGGCTTTCAAATCTCCATTTCAAGCAGATAGATTCCTCTGTATTTTTTAGGCAAACTTATTTTGTTTTCCCTCCATGGGACATGAAAACAATTCACAGAAGCAGCATCTGTTTTCACCCCTCCAAGGGTTGCTAATGTAAGCAAGGAAGAACAGCAGATGGATTTTTTTATAGGTAGGATTTTGTAGTTTTCCAGCTGCCATGGCAGAAAGAACCCCAGATTTGGAATCTCAGGGCCGGAATTTGAATTCTAGTCCTGCAAGTTACTTTTTGCATAACCTTGAGCAACTCATTTAGCCTTAATGTCCCTCAGTTTCCTCATCTGTCAAATGAAAGAGTTAGAATAGATGACCTTCAAGATTCCTCCCAGCTCTGAACCTAGGGCTCTGTGTGTCCTGTGGGAGTGAATTTGGACCTAACTATGAATGTTTTAAGACCCCCCCCCACTTCCCTGGCAGATGATTTCTCTCCTGCTGTATGTGTTCTATGAAGGTTAATGAAGAGGTCAGTGTTATGGGGAGCTCTCCAGCAGAAGGGAGTCTTTGGAAGGAGAACCCAACTGGGCCTTAAAACTCACATGTGCCTTGCAAGGCCAATGATTTGGACAAATTGAGTCTATTCTTTGTCTAGTGAATCTATTGCCCAGCACCAAGCCATTAAAGCAGGGAACCTGGACCTTACTTTCTTTGAGTTGCCTCTCAGACCATGTTTTAAATTTCAGGGTTTGTAGCACCCCAAGCGCGTCCTCAGGGTTTGCTGCCCATACAGGTTCTTGGATCTGCTTTGTTAAAGGAAAGCAACTCAAAATGGGTTAACAAGCTTACTTTAATCAGTCAGACATATATCGTTTACCTTGTTCAGGGGAAAAAGGTCAGCACCCCAAACTTCAAAATATACAGACAGAATTATCAAGACATTAACAGATCAAGTAGACAGATTTCCAAACTGTCCAACCATTACATCCATACCCAGTCAACATCTGGGTTTCCACATCTGGGTTTTTCAAAGCCGGGGGACTCTCAACAACGGCTTCCCAGAATTCAGATCAAATCACAGAACACTTCTCAAAGTGAGTCCCAAAACAAAGCTACACATCAGGGCTTATATAGCCTTCTCCTGACTCAGAGAATGTAAGAACCTTATTGACTCACTGGCCAATCAAGAAGTATCTACTGAAAAACAAGCCTCCCTCCCCAGGCTTCAGGTGCATTTTAGCCTAGGGGCAGGGAAGATCTTCCAAATTTGCATTCCCATTACAGGGTTTAATCCTGCTTCCCCCTCTGACACCAGCACCTTCTGCTGTTCAATGGCTTGTCTGTTGTTAAGTACAGCATTGGAAATGATAGGATCAGAAATTCCTCAGTTTAGAACCAGAAAGGACTCTGGAAGTCAGCTTGTCCAAACCATTCATTTCACAGATGAGAAAACTGACAATCAGAGAGGAGAAAAGATTTTCCCAAGGTCACACCGGCCATAGGTATCAGAAGTGGTATTTAAATCCAGATGCTCTGACAGATAGGTAACATGGTGCATAGAGTACCAGGCCAGGAGTAAGGAAGACCTGAGTTCAAACCCAGCCTCAGATACTTACCAGCTATATGACCCTGGATAAGTCATTTAACCCTATTTACCTCAGCTATTTATCTGTAAAATGAGGTAGAGTCAGTATCTCTGCCAAGAAAACTACAAATGGGGTCACAAAAAGTCAAATATGACTGAAACACCTGAACAACATCTCTGGCTGTAAATTCATTATTCTTTCCACTCTCTCACTGGACTAGATATCCTCTTATAAAGTTCTTTATTTCAAATTGTCAACAAGGTGATGGCCACCTCTCAAAAATCAGAGTATTCCAAGCTTAACTGAAAGCAGAAAAGTGTTTTTAGGAGGAAAAGCAGACACCAGTGCCAAGGCTCCCTGTACAAGGTACCAAGGAACCCATAGCCTAGGAAAGGCAGGGGAGATTTATACTTGAAAACCACTAAGGGTAGGTTCAGGGAGAGGTTGGGTGGAAAAAATGGACAATCGTTCCCAGGAACAGGTAGACATAGAAGCAGGATGTTTTGCAGAAACAATTGACTGCAAGACTGGGGGAACGGCTCAGCAAGGTCAGCTGGCTAACAATAGCAAAGGCATCTGGGAGTGAGCAAGACTTTGTCTCACTATAGGCTCCTGATTGGTTCCTTTAAGCAAATAGGTTTACTATGGGCCCAATGCATCTTCCTGGAAAGGTAACTCATAGAAAACAGACATATTAATCTCAAGGGTATGGTCACAACATCAAGAAGATCTGGGTTCAAATCCCACTTCACACATATACTAGCTAGATAATTCTCATTAAGTGAACCACTGGGTCACAGTTACCTCATCTATAAAATGGGGACAATAATAGGGTCAAATCACTCTCCCCCCATCCCTTTGTAATAAGTTGTGGGGGGAAGCTCACATGTGGACATTGCATGTCATTGGGTTTTTTCAATGTATTGATGGGGTTTGCTGATTTTTTCCCTCAGTTTCCTCAGGAAAAAAAAAATTGTTGTGAGGATTGGCTCTCTGAGAAAGAGTAGGTAGAAAAATACAGTGAGGAAACAGAAGTAATATTTTTTTTAAATCAGTAAAATTTTATTTTAAAAAAGAGTGTAACTCAGCTCCTTATCTGTAAAATAAGGTAGGGCCATTATTGGTGATCATGATCAAATGAGGGTATGTATGTGAAGTGACTCAAGTAGGCAATACTCTAATTAGGCATTTCAGCATGGAGTGAGGAAGACCTTAGTTCAAATCCTGCCTCAAACACTAGGTATGTGATTCTTGCCAAAGCATTTAACCTTCCTCTGAATCAGTTTCCTCATCTATAAAGTGGGCATAAAAACCCCCAAAGTACTCACCTCCCAAGGTTGTTGTGAAGCTCAAATGAGATCTGAGATCATATAAGTAAGGCACTTTGCAAACTTTAAAAGACAATATAACAGAACAGAACACCTTCATCTCTAAAATGGGAATATAAGGAGCCCCAGCCTCCCAGGGTGATTGTGAGATTCCAGTGAGGACAACGTGGAAAGCACTTTACAAATCTTAAAGTGCTGCATAGAGTGTCCCAGAAGTATTAGTGCAACTGTAATCAAACATGCACTAAGACTTTTGGGACACCTTGGATAAAGGTCTTTGATTATTTTTTAAAGTGCTTTGTGAATGTTAGAGCTCTGACTAAGTCAATAATGAATTTATCAAGTGCCTACTATGTGCCAGGCACTGTTCTAAGTGCTGTGGTTACAAAGATAGGCAAAAAAGTGACTCCTGTCTTTAAAGAGTTCATAGTATAATGGAGGAGACCTTAATATGGTGTCTTACCTATAATAAGCAGTCGATAAACAAGATTGGCTTGAAAGAAAGACATGTACTGCAAACAACTATGAACAAACAAGCTCTAGACAGGATAAATTGGAGATAATTAGCAAAGGGAAGACACTAGAACTGAGGAAAAACAAGAAAAGTTTCTTGTAGAAGGTGAGATTTTTGAGTGAGACTTGAAAAAAGCCAAAGAGACTTCTAAGAGGAGATGAAGAAGGAGAAGCATGGAGTACAGACAGTGGAAATGCCTAGAGTGAAGAGAAGTGTCCTGTGTGAGGAACAGCAAGGAGAACAGTTATTATCATGTAAGCTTCTAAAGGGGAGGGATTTTTTTTTTCATTTTTGCTTTTGACTCCCCAGAACCTTGCATGGGGTGTGACATATAGTAGGTGCTTAATAAATGCTTTTTGGTTAATTGGTTCATTGGTTAATTGTTTCCAATATTGAGTTGGCATTCAATATTTGTGTTAGGACTTCACTACTACATCTTTTTCCCACTTCTTAAATGAGGAAAGGGTCTGGTCAGCACCATGGACAGTACTTAATCGCTGTCTTCCCCAGGTTCCAATTTGGAACCTTTTCCAATTCCAGTCTGGGTATTACACTATTGATATTGTATGAAACAGCCTAGCCATGTAAGTCAGGAACACCATAAGTTTGCTTGATTTCCCTGACCCTTACCTCTCCCAAGGTTACTACTTGTTGAACATAAAATTTATATTGTTAGTTCCCTCCAAACACCCCCAAAAATCTTCCATTTTACTGAGAAGCCTGTTTAACCTCCTGGCAAGTGTAGTATCTGTACAGAATGGCTGGTCATTACCAAAATGGCTGTTAGCCTGGGCAGAGCAGCTCATTATTAAAATATCTTCAAATCAGGTCCGAAAAATGTTCGGCTCCAATCTGTGGGATTTTTCCCTGTACTTTATGTGACTGGGTCGCTTAGCAGTGAGGTTAGGAGAAGTGTTGTGATAATGAGCCCAATTTCCATTCTGTACCTTCCCTCCCCTGATGCTGATTAAAAGACAAATTGGAGATGAGGCTGAAATGCCTGTGCCCTGTGAAAGCTGTGGCTTGAAGAATTCTCCAGCTACAACAGACCCAAAAAGTCATATGATCCATCCCTCTGCCACCAGTGTTATGGTGCCTGGAGCATGTCATAGATATGCTTTGGTGTCAGACAAGGTGTAACCTATTAGGAATTTACAATTGGTCCCATTTCACACTGAATATGAAAATGGTGGCATCTTCTTTTAATAAAACATGTGCATGTCATCTTCCCATCAAAGAATTGAGAGCCTTTGCACATATTACTGAGACCAGCCTAATAAACAGCCTTTTCTAAAGTCTATGTTTGCTTATTGCGAGAAGTATTTTTGCTGAGAGGGAAGCTATCAGACAAAGACTATCCATGTGAAATGACAAGGCATAGTACTCACAGAATCTCACAGCTGGTAGGCACCTCACAAACCATATAATCCAAGCCAGCTCCAGAAAAGAATCCCTTAAATTTGACCCTGACAATTCGGGCACCCACATCAGACCTCCAATGAAAGGAAATACATATATTTTCAGATGTCCATCCCACTTTGGGAGGGTTTCCAAATGTTAGGAAGTTTTTCCTTACATAGAACTTCTCTAAGAACTATTTCCCCACTCTCTTATGGACTGGGTTCCCCAGTTTTAAAGGATACTTTGTGGGTATACTCTTTAAAATTATAGTTCATGAGCCCCCAGAAATGTTCTTACTTTTAATAGTCAATAGACACAATTGGCTCAAAACAAAGGCATTTACTAAAGTGGTGCAATAAAAATAAATAGTAGCTTCAACAACATTTCACCCATATATCCAGAGCTTCATTTCCCACACATACACATAGTACCTCTCCCAGATCTTTTTTTCAGACAAACTACTTCCTCTGTCTTATACTTGTGAAGTTGAGTTTTAAGCTGTCTAAGATTTTACATTTTTCCCTATAAATTGTATCTTATTAAATTTATCACAATATTCTTCCCTTTTTAGACCAATACTAACCATCCAATGTGTTAGTTATCCACCCCAGTTTTGTATCACCTGCAGCAATGTTGTTTTTCAAGTCCCTTGCTTTCCAGAGGAAGAAACAGACCCAGAGAAGAAAATTGAACTATCCAAGCTCACAAAGGCATTCAAGTCAATTCAACAAGGATTTGTTGACTCCATTCTATATACAAGGCACTAAGCTTTTTACCAGGAACATGAAGCAGTTGTCCTTGTCCCCTCCAGGAACTTACATTCCTGGGATGATGGGGTAGCATGTAGAAGAGTCAGAATTAAAATCTGCTTCATCTGCCTCAAAACCTAGTGCTCTTTTCAATTACTTGACCTATGTCAAAGGTGACTTGTAGCCTCCTGGGATACCTTGAATAATCCACAGAGATTGTCTGTCCCCTTTAGCTACAAAAGGATGAAAGATTTAGACCAAATTTCATAAATATATTTTCCCCCTCTAGTTTTGAGAGTCTGGGACAGGCTCCCTGCTGCCAAGGATTCTTTGGTTGCCATGTTTTGCTTCCAGTAGCCCTAAATGCACCTGTCCTGTTTCATTTCTATCCTAGATAAAGACAATATAAATGTCTACTGCTTATAATCCTGACCCTTAGAGCTCACATCTTCTTTCCTTTTTTCCCTTAGTACTGCAAAATTCCAAAATCTCAGAGCGGAGGGACAACAGTCACCTAATTTGAACCTTACCTGAACAAGAATTCCTAATGAAACATGTCCAGCAAATGCCATCCAACTTAAAGACCTCCAGTGAGGGGAACCCCACTCCTGAGGCAGCCCATTACACTTTGGGACAGCACTAAGCAAGTTTCTCCTTACAGGAATACCAAAAAATGTCTAATTTATTTAATAAAGAATTTCCATTGTGGTAAATCATTCCACTAAAGCAGAACATAATTTATCTGTGACTTAGAAAGGAAGGAAGTTACTGGAAGCTCATGGAGGTTAAATGATTTCCCCAGGGTCATACACACAGCTACTAAGTATCAGGGGGAGAATTCAAACTTCCATGGTTCAAATCACAATGTGCTGTTTACTACACCATATCCCCTCTTCTCTTGTCATTAAGCATAAATTTTAAAAATAGCTTCAGCTAGTTCTGTCCTCTGGGAATCAAACAAGTCAATTCTAATCCCACTTTTGGAAGGAAGGAAGGAAAGAAGGAAGGAAGGAAGGAAGGAAGGAAGGAAGGAAGGAAGGAAGGAAGGAAGGAAGGAAGGAAGGAAGGAAGGAAGGGAGGGAGGGAGGGATGGAGGGAGGAAGGAAGGAAGGGAGGGAGGGAAGGGAGGCAGGGAAGATGGAAGGGAAGAAGAAAAGAAAGAAGGTAGTGAAAGAAGAAAAGAATCTATTGAGCCACTTAACTGACCTTAAGATTCTTAAAGACAACTTTCATGCTTCCCTTGATTCTCAAGGCTAAGCATCCATAGCTTCTTTAACTAATTGTCAAATATTACAGGGGGTTAAGAACCAGAATATATAGTAAACCATGTTCAAGTTCTACTATGTATTATGCTAAAGTAAAATTTGTAGTCAGAGGGCCTGCTTTAGAATCCTCTCTCTCCTGCTTACTAGCTGTGAAATCATGGGCAAACAGGTCACTTAACCTCTCCCAAGCCTCCATTCTATGTCTGTACATGAAGATATTACTGCACTAGACAACTTCCGAGGTTGTTTCTAGCTTTCTGTCTCTGGTTCTATAATTCTAGCTCTATTCATGGTAGCCATCTGTATAACTTTTCTTTGCATTGTTCTAGTGACTGGGACCACCTAGGCCATTCATAACAAAGTGAGGAAAAGACCCAGTTGGTTTCAGCCATGCCTGGGCAGCCAGCAGTGATAGCTGAAGCTGACTTTCTTTAAAATGACCTAATGAAATAACCCTAAGATATCAGCATTGGCTCTCAGGCTTGTGCTCAGGGCCAAGAGACTGAGCACTCTTAATAATTCAAGGTTGCTCTTGCAGAACTAGTTGAATTTTCCTAATTTGTCAAAATAATGACCTTCATTCTTGAATCAGGACAAATGACTTTTGAATCATTGTCTCCAGGGAACTGACAGAGCATCCTAGATTCAGCTCCTCTCTTCCTTGACTTGCTCTTTTTGAAGTCTCTGAATAAGGCATGTGCCACCACACTAGCTGACATCCTTGCTCCAGTATGTGAAAGTGGAACCATCCAAAGGACAGCCTCCGTAACATCTTGATCTGTGTCTGTCATGTGGTGTCTAGCCCACCATCGCTCAGGACAAGGAGGAGGCACACTTGGTCTGGATAAGGATATAAAATATATCCTGATAGGCAGGATAAGGATATAAAAAAGTAACAGGGATCAGGAGGATGACAGGAATGAGGTGCATAGTAGAGAAAGACCATAGTCTTAGGAATGGCAGAATCATTGAAATTCAGAGCTAGAAGGGATTTCAAAGGTCTTCTTTCTTATAGAGATGCAGCATCATAAACTTAGAACTGGTAGGAATGTTAAGAGGTTATCTAGTTCAATTGCCTCATTTTGCAGATGAGGTAACTAAGACTTATTAAGATTAAGGGACTTGCCCAAGCTCACACTGCTAGTAAGTGGAAGAGTTAGGGTTCAAATTCACATCCATGACTTCTAATTCAGTACTGAAGGTTCATCACTCTTGCCACTTCACCATACCAACTCAAAGTCAGCTCTGGTCCAACACAAATATAAAGAAAACCCTCAGATATACCCAACAAGTGATTATTCAGCCTTTCCTTGAGGCCCTCCAGCAAAAGGAAGCCCATTATGTCCAGCAGCAGTCCAGTCCATTTGGAGCAGCTAATTGTTAGGTTGTTCCCCCTGACATTAAGCCTCATTCGATCTGAATTTCTAACCATTTCTCCTAGTTCCTCTCCCCCTACCACCCAGGGCCAAGTAGAAAAATTTTAACCCCCTCTTCCAACCTTTCAAATATTTGAATACTTGTATTATAGATACATATAATATCTCCAAGGTCTCTCCCAGCTCTAAACCTCTGATCCCATAATCCAGTGGCCCCCAACCCCTCTATTTTTCAAGATAAACATCCTCAGTTCCTTCAACCCAAAGCTATTAAATAGCTGAGGCAGAATTTGAACCCAAGACTCCTGGTACAGCACTCTATCCAGCATATCAGGCTGCCTCTCTATTATACTGAAGTAGGTAGTAGACCATATTCAAGTTCAACTTAGCAGTGTGATATAGTGGGGGAATGTTGGATTTGTAATCAGAGGACATGAGTTCAAATCCAGAATTTGATGTTTACCACCTGTGTGCCCCTGGGCATTTCACTCTACCTCCATCTGCCTCAGTTTCAACCTATGTAAAATGAAAAGGTTGGAACAGATGGCCTCTAAATTCCCTTCCAGCACCAAATCTATTATCTTAAATCACTTCACCTTGTTGGATGGAGATTCCTCACCTATAAAACAGTAATAGCTAGCTATAAGGTTTGCAAAGTTTTTTATATAAATTATTTCATTTTATTTTCAAAGCAACCCTGTGTGAGGTAGGTGTTATTATTATTATTACCATTGAATAGTTGAGGAAACTGAGGCTGAAAGAGATTAAGTGAATTACTCAGAGTCACACAACTAGTTAGAGTCTGAGGCAGAATTTGAACTCAGGTCTTCCTGATTCTAAGGCAAATACTATCTGTCTCACCACCTAACTACCTCTAATATAGGGGTGGGGTGGACAAGATGGTCCCTGAGGTCCCTTCCAAATCTAAATATGTCATTTTAAGACAAGAGTTAACCCAGGATCCAAGTATCCATTTGCTATCCCCAAACTCTGACTCCTAGATTAATTTCCAGCCCCGGTGGCACAAACCATAAAGTTTCCTGGCTTCCTGCCACTGTCTCCCACTTACCAAGCATCATGTCCTGCACTCCCTAGGAAGATCTTCATCCTGCCTGTTTACCATCTGTGCTTTTATGTCCACAGGGAAAAAATGTCAGACACACACACAGCAAATGCTCCCTTTTGCTGCTACATCTGCTTTTGTGCTTTGACTGAGAGCTGGAATTTCCCCCTGAAAGAAACCAGTGCCACAAGAGTCTCATAAATCGGGGAAAGTAATTGCTTATACTAGGAAGCACGACTATAGACCATGGTCTCAGCTTCATTTCCTTCCTTATTAGTGCAATCTACCATCTCACCATTAGCTAGACACACTTAAATGAGTTTATCAACTTACCCTTTTCCTTCATAGCATATCCCAACAGTGCGTAGGAGAGTATATCATTGCTGGTTTGGATAAGGGCTCTGAAAGTGAAGAGTGGCTGTGAAGTAGACCATGGCTGCTCTTGCTCACTGTCCATCCACTTCTACCAGGTTTCCTTTACCTTTAAACTTCACCCAGCATGGCTGGGTGAATGGCCAGATCTCCGGGGGAGATTCTATGAATGTGCAAGAGAGAAATGAATACATTTGGTTCTATCTGTTTGTCTCATCTCTGCCCCATGCATCAGTCCTGTTACCTATAAGACTTGGGCAGCAGTGACTATTCAGGAGAAGGAGGCAGCATGATGCGGTGAAAAGAATGTTGAACTTGGAATCTTAAAACTAGAGATCAAGAGATCAAAGAATTGGAAATTGAAGAGATGCCCATCAATTGGCAAATGGCTGATGAAGTTGTGGTACATACTATTGCACTGTAAGAAATAATGAACAAGGGGCGGCCAGCTGCCTCAGCAAGTAAGAGCACCGGTGTCAGAATGACCTGGGGATCAAATCCGGGCTCAGATACTCAGCACCACACCCAGAAATAACTGGACGTGTAACCTTGAGCAAGTTACTTAACTCCGATTGTTTAAAAAAAAAAGAAAGAATGAACAAGATGCTTTAAGAAAAACCTGGAAAGACTTACATGAACTGATTTAAAGTGAAGTGAACAGAACCAGGAAAACATTGTATGAAGTAATGATCAACTACGAATGACTTAGCTATTCTCTGCAATACTATGATCCAAGACAATTCTGAAGGACTTATGATGAAAAATGCTTTCCATCTCTAGAAAAAGAACTCATAGAATCTGAATGCAGATTGAAGCATACTTTTTAAAAACTTTTTAAAATAATTATTCTTTTTTTGGTTTTGGTCTTTTTTTCCCCTTTGAAGCATAGCTAATGTGGAAATGTTTTGCCTTCTAAAGGAGGAAAATGGAAGGGAGGGAGAGAATTTGGAATTCAACATACTTTTAAAAAACTAATATAAAAAATTTTGCTTACATGTAATGAAGAAAAAATAAAAATTAAATAATAAAAAGAGGTGGAAGCCATCTAATTATGCTCCCCTCCCCCGACTTTGCTGATATGAAACTAAGAACCAAAGAGATTTAGGTTCTAACTAGGTTCAAAGTCTTGTAACATTTATTGGCTTTGTAAGCATGGGTAAATCACTTGACCTCTCTGAGCCTCAGTTTCCTCATCTGTGACATGAGGGGATCAGCTTCAATAGCCTCTAAGACCTCTTTGTAGTCTAAATCTGTGTTCCTACAATAATCTCATTTTAACAAAAGAACCATAGGACCATTGATTTAGAACTAAATGGTATTGAGTATCCATTAAATCTAGCCCCCTTGTTTTCAGATAAAGAAACTGAGGCCTGCACAGATTCAAAAGATAACTAGGTTCAGATATCTTCTCTGCCATGTTCTGATTGTTCACTCAAACTCTTTCAGTCTCATTTTCCCCATCTAGAAGATGGTGACAATGATAGCAGCTACCTCATGGAATTGTCATGAGCTTCAGATGTGATACTATATTTAAAGCACTTTGTAAATCTTAAAGCATCATATATAATTATAACTGACATTTTTAGAACAATCTTTTTTTACTGGACCTGAGATTTCATTGGTGCAGGGATGAGGATGAGGAAACTCCCTCTACCAATGCAGATCAGCACATTCTTTGCATCTTACAGCCTTAGAACCTTACCTGGAACACTGGGAGCCTGAGCGTCTTGCCCTGGTTCACACAGCTGATAAGTGTCAGAGGCAGGATTTGAACCCAGATCTTTTTGATCCTGAGGCTAGAATTCCATCTTACCATGGTATACTGCTTTTCATTTTCAAGGTTTACCAAGCACATGACCTAAGTTATATCACCTAAACCTTGCAATAGTTAAAGCAAGTGCTATTATAACCCATATAATCCATGCAACAGATGAGGAAACTGAGGCCAAAGCCTCATAGCTAATAAGTATCCATGGCAGGATTTTAATCCACACCTTCCTGACCACTGATCTAGGTCTATCTTCATTATACCATGTTATTATTATTTTATGTGGGAAGGAGAGGATTTATATGGACAGCATGGTGGATGACCACAGCCTCACCTCCAGATGAAGAAGGCTCAGAATTTTTGTTTGATTTGGTTTGGTTTTGTTTTTGGAAGGGGGAAGGCAATTGGGGTTATGTGATTTGCCCAAGGTCACACAGTTATAAAGTATGTCAAGTGTCTGAGGCCAAATTTGAACTCAGGTATCCTGATTCCAGGGTCACTAGATTCACTGCAACACCCACCTGCCCAAAGAGCTAAGAATTTTGCCCTTACCTTCCTTAATCTTTCAATTTTGGTTGAGTAACTGGCAACTTCAGCACCCATTTGAATGGCAAGATGATGAGAAAGGACCTTGTGACTTGGCATCTTATAAGGGACTCAAGGATAGTACTCTAAATGGGGAAACATATACCTTACACTCCTCCTCCAAGGGCCAGCCTCCCTGGGACTCTACTTGCCAGCAAGGCTATATATAGTTTGGGCAATGAAACTGGGGTACGGGGGGAGTTTTTGGAAGAAAAAGGTCCCATCTGGTAGCTTCTTATTTTAACTAATTCTTGCCAGCTAGATTCTGAGAGCAGCTATTTCTGCCCAATGAATGAACCCACCTACTAACAACACCCTCTAAATTTCTTCACAATAGGCAAAGGCTTAATCGCCCTACCCTAGTGATACCTCTTCTGGTTGACAAGGTGGAAGAAATGGAGCCCCTATTTCACTCTCACTTTCTAGATGAAATGGGAGCTTGAGCTTTGGCCTGGACGCTGGTTTCCTCCCTCCCTTCCTTCTTTTCTAACATTTCCTGAGGCGTTATTCTGGTCTGGACACTATGGTTGATGTGAAGGTGAATAAAACACCACAGCTGCCCTCAGGGATTACCCTGTATGTTTGGGGAGCCAGGCCATGCCCAGGTAACAGTTAAGAAACCATGAAGATGTGGAAGACAACTATGAGACATCAGAGATGTCCCCAGGCAGGCTGTAAGTAATAGACAAGTAATATACACTGTAAGGCTTCTAGCGCATTTCCTATGGAGGGATGGATCATTTCCTTTTAAGAGAGATCGTCCTTAAGTCTGGAGAGCATAATTTGAATACCCTCTTGAAAGTGAGGGAGGGGAACAGTGTCAATGCAGAGGAATGAAGTTAAAAGTGGTTTCTCTGTACGAGGTCAGTGTTGTCCCCCACAAACAGCTATGGGGATGCTCAGATCAGAAATTCCAGCCCTGGAGAAAGAGGCAGTGTGGTACCAGGAAGGGGGAAGTATGTTGGCTCTGAGTTCAAGGACCTGGCTTCCAATCATAATATTGTCACTCCTTACTCATGTGATTTGAGGCAAGCCATACAACCTCAGTTTCTCTGTCTGGAAATGAGTGATTGGACTAGATGATTTCTAAGATTTTCTAGTGGGGAGTGGAGGTAAAGAGGAGAGCATTTGGAAGCCTATGCAGACTCATGGCAGCCAGGTGGCGCAGTGGATAGAGAGCTGGGCCTAGAGTCAGGAAAACCTGAGTTTAAATATGACCTCACTTACCAGCTGTGTGACCCTGGACAAGTCACTTAACCCTGTTTGCCTCCGTTTCCTCATCTGTAAAATGAGTTGGAGAAGGAAATGGCCAACCACTCTGATGTCTTTGCCAAGAAAACCCCAAATGGGATCACGAAGAGTGGAACATGACTGAACAACAAAAGCAGACTCATGATGGCAAGAGATGAAATGTGGTATTTTAAGAACTTCTAGCCGACCAGTTGGGCTGGAAAATAGAATATGTGAGAAGCAAGGATGTGAAATCAGTATAGAAAGGGAAAGGCTAGGGACAAGTACTGGCCATGTGATTCCACCAGTATAGGGAAGCACCAATGAAAGCCGGCAGTTTTGTGGCATCTTACAGTTTTAAAGAATTGACTTGAGCATTGAGAAGTTAAAAGATTTGCTCAACCACACAGCCCACGTGTCAGCCTTGATTCTGAATCCTTTTATCAAGAGGATTTGTTCTTGAAGTTTGGATTTAGTCAAAGGACCACACTTGAAGACCTAGAGGACCATGTGGCCTCGAGGATGCAGATTTCCCACCCCTCGTTTGAGCAGTAAAGTGACCTGGCCATTGTTACATAGGTAGTAAGTGTCTGGGCTGTAATTCAAATCTGGGTCTTCTCATTTTAAATTAGGTATTCCTCTTTCCACAGTACAAAACTGTGTCTCAAAGCAAAAAGTAGGCAAGAAGCATTTCTTAAAATGTTTACTGAGTGGCTGGTACTGTGCTAAGAACCAAGGATACAAATACAAAGGAAAAGGAAGACAGTCCTTGCCTTGAAGGAAAGTAAATTTTAATGCAAAAGGGATTGGAAAGGGATGGGGAGGGGAGGGCAGAGGTACCTATGTAAGAAGGAGTGGTGAATTCTAGGAAATCACAAGCAGAACCAAGAGAGGAATGAAGGTTGGTCAGCTTGAGCTTTTCCCAAAAATGGAGGCCCCAGGTGGAGCTATGGGGAATAATAATAATATTAATAATAATAATAGTGAATATTTGTATAGTATTTATTATGTGCTAGGCAACTAAGCATTTTATAATTATTACCTCATTTGAAGAAGAGAATCATCATGACAGAGGGATGTTCTGAGATGAGAAAGACAGAGTGCTCTCCAGGGCAAGAAGGCCCCAAGTGCAGAGGGAAGGTCCAGGGTGAGATAGCAGTTGAGCTATGATGGTAAAATATGGAAAGTAAGGAGCAGAAGGCAATAAAGGTGGGCCTTGGCCACACCCTGAAATGGAATACCAGGAAGGAATTCACCAATGGGATGTTCCTAGGTTATAAGACTGCAGAGATAGATGCATATTTCAGGGTATAGGGGGTGAAAAAACAACTGAGACATCAAGACAGAGAAGTCTGGAAAATTAGAAACAGAACTAGGAAGGGAAAAATATAAGGTGTCTTCAATGGAAGACCTTGTAATATTTATTCTCCTAAGGTAAGGTTATGGCATTTAATAATTCACAGTCACGAGAAAGACAAAAATTAATATTTTTGTCAGCTGTGAGCAGTTTTGAACCCTTGAAAATATCTTAATGCAGGGTAGCCCAGTCTTTTCTACTTTCTCAAGTCCAGGTCAGACTCTTTATCTCTAACATGTGCCCAAGATTGGTGGATTAATTTAGTGAGTACATATCTACATGCCAATTACCTGGACAATTTTTCATCCACTTTGTTTTTCTAATCTCTATGGTTAGTTGAGAAATTTGTGTAGTGTCCTAGGGCTTATACAATAGGATACCATCCTACCCTTTTTCAGAGGTGAGAGGTCCATGAGTGTAGTATATTGCACATATTTAAGAACTTTTTGATATATCGATCAGTTGTGGTAATTTTTTTATCCTGTTCCTCCTTTCTTCTTCTCCAAAAAAACATGGAATGAATCCCACTAAAGGTGAAAGGAAAAAATACTGGGGAATATAATATGTAAAAAAAAAAGACATGAATAAAACATTTTAAAATATAGTAGAATGTAATGGATTTGAGGTGAGTAGATGGTGCAAATAAATAGCATGTTTGACAACATGGAGTCAGGAAGACCTACATTTGAATTTTGTCTTACACATTTACTTACTGTGTTACCTCAAGCAAATATCTTAACCTTTCTCAGCCTCTGTTTCCTTATCTATAAAATAGGGACAATAATAATACCTACTTACAGTATTGTTATGAGAATGAAACAAGATAACATGTTAAGAGCTTTGCAAAACTCAAAGCGCTATATGAAAATATTATCATTAACTTCAAATAGAAGCATTTGGAAAACCATATCAAAATATCAAAAGAGCATCTTGATTTGGTTTGGGTTCTGCGTGGAATATAGTCTATGAATCACAAGATCTTAGCATAGCAAAGAACCTCAGACATCATCTTAACAAGAATTCTCTCCATAACATTCATTCATTCAATGAGTGTATTTTATGGGATTACTATAGTCAGGTACTGAAGTGGGTAGTGGGTGCACAAAAACAAAAAGGAAATCAGTCCCTCCTTGCCCAGAATGTACATACATTCTATTTCTATTAGGGAGAAATGACATGCTAACAGGTGATTAAATATATTATATATAAATACATCTAAAATATATTAAATATAGACATATTGTCTATTATTTTAATATATTATTTATTGTATAATTATATAATCTTATTTATTGTTAATATAATGTATTATTGCATAATATATTTAAAATATATTAAATGTAATATATTAAAAACAAAAAATAAAATATATATACAGTAAAAGAAAATTAGAGTAATGACCTGATTTAAGGGCATTAATAACTAGGGCTATCAAGGCAGACATAATGTAGGACAAATATGTCAAACACATGCTATATTAGAAGCCCACAGGCCAACTCATATTAAAATATAATTGGGAAATATTTAACAAAATAAAGAAAAATACAATAGAACATTAAATTATGATAATATGTGGCTTTCCAAGTCAATATGCCACCACAGAGATCTTTATGTATGGTTGAGTAACCCTGTTTCTATTTCAATTTAACCTCATTGATATAGAGGTATTTGAGCTGAGTTTTGAGGGAAGCTAGGGATTCAATGAGGCAAGAGATGAGAACTTTCCAAGCCTGAGTGCCCACTTGTGAAAAGGCAAGGAATTCCATGTACAAGAGACAATTCCAGGGTGTGCTGGGGCTGGTTCACAGCAGCACACAAGAACTGATGATTAAATTTTCAGTGTGAGCATCTACATGTTGGAAATCTGAAAACCAAGGCTAGGTTTATTTTCTTTTTAATTGTCTAGAAAGAAAAGGAGAAAATGTTAATACTAAGATAAACTTAAAAGTGTATTATGTGTAGATTTCTTTTTTTTCCCTGGAAAGTTGGTTGCTTAATATTTACTAACACTCCCCTGCTATTGTCAGTAGGCCTCTCTGACAAGAGTTTGAAGAGTAATGTACAGTGAGGCTTTCAAGGTGGGCTAGAGCCATATTGTTTAGGATTCTAAACGTCAAACGGAAGAATTTGTGTGTCTATCCTAGAGGAAATAAGAAGTCAGTGGAACTTTCTGAGCAGGAGAATACCATAGGCCTGTGCTTTAAAAATTTCCAATTGGCAGCTCTGAGGAGGGTCAGTGGGAGGGAGGGGGAAACTAGAGGTAGCAAAATGTATTAAAAATCTATTACGATAGCCCAGGTGAGAGAGAATGAAGACCCAAAGTAGGGTGGTGGTCTAGTTCCACAAGTGATCATCCAGTGTTTGAGAGACAGTTCTTAAGCACCTACTATGTGCCAGGCACTGTGCTAAGCAATGGGAATACAAAGAAATGGAGAAGACAGTCCCTGCCCTCAAGGAGCTCACAGTCTAATGGGGAGACGATATGCAAACAACTACATTCATATCAAATCAATAAGTACTTAAGTATCTACTGTGTCAGGCACTGTGCTAAGCTCAGGAGATACAAAGAGAGGAAAAAATCCAGCCTTGGACACTAAATAGCTGGGTGATCCTGGTCAAGTCCCTTAAACCTGAATGCCTCAGTTTCTTCATCTGTAAAATGAGTTGGAGAGGAAATGACAAACCACTCCAGTACCTTTGCCAAGAAAACTCCAAATGGGATCATGAAGGGTTGGGAAAAACTAAATAACAGCAATGAACAAAGGGAAATTATCAGGGAGATCAAGAAGGGCTTCTTGTAGGTAAGATTTTAACAGAGCCTGGAAGCTAAGATGTGAAGATGAGGATGGAGAGCATTCCAGGCAAGGGGAACAGCCAGTGAAAATGCCCTGAGTGGATAGGCCACCTGATCTGTATTCAGGAACCCTTTAGTTTAAATCCCACAGAGGACACTTATTAACTCTGTGACTCTGGGAAAATCAGTTTTCAGACTTAGTTTTCTTGTTGGACTTAATAACTTCTTTTTAAATTTTTTTTCTTTTTGGAGGGGGAAGGCAGGGCAATTGGGGTTAAGTGACTTGCTCAAGGTCACACAGCTAGTAAGTGTTAAGATTTAAAGGTTGGATTTGAACTCAGGTCCTCCTGACTCCAGGACCAGTGTGCTGCCTAGCTGCCCCTACTCAATAACTTCTAAGATCCCTTCCAATCCTACGTCTGTGATCCCTCCCTACACTGCCAGAGCCCTCTGCCTCCCTTACAAAACCTTAATCAAGGACTCAGAGACAGTTATCATACCACCCCACCCCCCAAAGTTTTTTTCCCTCCAAACTATATATACCCATTTCCTTTAATTTGTTATAGTCTGATCTCAATGACCTGGTTTATGTTTTGAAGAAGGCAAGAGATTCTAAGAAGCAAATCTGAGGAGGCAATGCATTCCAGACATATCGTTATTGTGAGATGCTCAGGAGTTCTTGAACCATTGGAAGCACTGCGGTTGTTGCCATATGTACACTTACGAGCAGCCATCAAATGTAGATCCTCAGAATGAAATTAACTTTAGCAATTTTATCATGGCTTTTCTCTGGTCAGTGAAGCATTTGGTACAAATGTGTGTGAAACGTTTGTTTGCCCAGTCTTCTGCAGAATTCGTTCATCTTTCAAGAGATCACAAGGTGAAGGTGGGGAAAAAATCTCTGTTTTGATATAAATGACTAGAAACATCAAAACTTTAATCAAGAAGATGTGCACTTTGGTACATTTAGTGTCTGGATGATGGGAAAGCCCTTTGGCAAAATGTGTTCATCTTTTTTATGAGCATCTCTCTTGGCCTTAATGATTGATAGACAAGTCCATTGGTCCTTGGCAATAAATGTTTCTCTTTAAAGCCAGCTTTGAAAAAAAACAAGTTAGTTATTGTCTACAGACCATCCTCTTAAACACTGCTTCTCCAATGCGGTCCCATCAGGCTGCCAATATCACTGGCGAGTGACGAGACAGCGGCTGCCGCTCTCAGTCTCTGGGTACCGGGATGACAGATGTGCACACAAATACAGTACACACTTTCATGCTGGGCTCTGCTTCTCTTTGCAGTTACCAAGTGCTAATAATGAAGAGAGAAGCTCACGGCTTCTGTTAAAGCTCCCTATTGCTACTCGGCTAGATAAAAACATGGGATGATAGCTCATATATCTATCTGACTATAAAAAATGTATCAAAATAGAATTGTGCAAATTCAAGGGAATGCTAATTTATTACCTAACATAAATCCAACTCTTGCCAAGTGAATTAGGATTGCATTCATTTATTCCCTTATTGTTCACCCACTCTCCGGACAGTATTTGCATATTTCTACACAATAATTAAGCCAAATCCCCTAGTTCCAGATGGGATGCTTCCAGCCTTGAGTGGGCTAGCATACATGCGATGTAATTTTTCCTAATTAAAGAGAGAAGGGAGAACCCAGAGTGGCATTTATCTCTGGCACACATGACATTTCTGTCTTTCTCATGGATAGTCCACTATATTATTATTTCTGTCAGCAAAGAGGATCAGCAGGACTCTTCTTCCAAAACAATGGATGAAGTCATTGAATCAAACAGCTTGAAGAAGGCTTTGGGAGATCTGCTATCTCCATCCCTTTTCTGAGCCTCAATTACCTCATGGCATAATGAGAGTAATTATGCCTGCCCTCTCCTTTCAGAGGGTTGTTGTAAATACCAAATGACATAAGGTATGAAAATGCTTAGTAAATACCCAGAGAGCTAGAAGGTGGTAGGAGGTGTTTGTATTGGTATTTTTAAGTCTTTATTGGTTTCTTATTTGGAAGGAGCATGCCACCATCCTTCCAGTTACCCAGGTTCTGTATCTCAGTATTGTCTTATGATCCTACCATTTACTCAACCAACATCTTCAAACTCTTGCTAATTTCTACCTCCACAATAGCTCTGGAACCACTTACCTTGCTTCCATCCACACTGCTACTACTCCAGTAGAAGACTCTCATCAACCTTGAACGTAGACTATTACGACAGCCTCCCAATTGTTCTTCCTATCTCAAAGTTCCCCCATTCTCTAATCACACACACACACACACACACACACACACACACACACACACACACACAAGTGATTTTCCTAAAGCCCATAGATCTGACCATGTCACCCTATGACTCAATAAATTCCAATGATTCCCAAAGACCTCTGTGATTAAATATAAATCCCTCTATATATCATTTAAAGCCCTTTACATCCTGGCCCCAAACTCCCTTTCCAGACTTATTACACATTTTCCCTTTCACATACTCTACAGCCCACCCAAATTCTCCTTACTATTCTTCATACATGGCACTCCATCTTCCTCTTCTATGGCTGAAATGCCCTCCATCCTCACATCTTCTTTTTCAAAGTCTCCTCAGAACTACATGAGATCTTTATTAAATCTTTCCTCCCCCAATTCTTTCTTCCAGTGCTCTTCCTCCTAAAATAAACCTTATATCTAATATCTATCAATCATCTATCATCTACAGACATAGATATAGCCATGTATAGATATCAATGCCTATATATGCATGTGTTGTTTCCTTCAACAGAATGTAAACTACTTGAAGTCAAAGACTTGTCTTTTTTATGTCTTTGAAGATAGCTAGGCCACATAGTGGATAAAGAGCAAGCCCTGGATTGAGGAAGACCTGGGTTCAAATCTAGTTTTTGACATTTACTAGCTCCGTTACCCTGGGAAAGTCACTTAACCTCTTTTAGCCTCAGTTTCCTCTACTGAAAATGGGTATAATAGCAGCATTTACTTTCTAGGCTTGTTGTGAGGATAAAATGGCATAGGATTTATAAAGTGTTTTGCAAATCTTAACGTGTTATATAAATGCTAATTACTATTATTATTCCCAGCCCCTATTATAAGGCCTGGCATATGGCAGGTGCTTAATAAATGTTTGTTGACTGATAAGTTAATTGATTGGAAGTCTGATTCCTTCATAAATTTATCCAATAAATATTTATTAAATGCCTGATATGTGTAAGGCTGATAACTAGGTGGCACAGTGGATAGAGTGCCAACCCTGGCATCAGAAAAACATGACTTCAAATCTGGCCTCAGACATTTACTAGCTGTGTGAACCTGAGCAAGTCACTTAACCCTGTCTGCCTCAGTTTCCTTATCATAAAATGAGCTAAAGAAGGAAATGGCCAACCACTCCAGTATCTTTGCCAAGAAAACCCCAAGTGGGGTCATGAAGAGCTGGGCATGACTTAAAATGCTTGAAGAGCAAATGTACAAGGAACTGTGCCCCCTGCTAGGGATACAAAAATTAAAATGGCACCATTCCTGCCCTCAAGGAGCTTATGTACTCTTTAGGAGGCAATAGAATGTATGAAGATAAGTATAATGCAAAGAGGGGAAGTTAGATGGCATAGTGGGCAGAGCATCAGGCGAGGAATCAGGAAAACCTGAGTTCAAATGCGGTCTCAGATACTTACTAGCCATGTGACCCCGAGAAAGTCACTTAACCCTGATCGCCTCAGTTTCCTCATATGTAAAATAGGAATAATAGAAGCACCTGCCTCCAAGGGTTGTTGGGAAGATCAAATGGGATATTTTTGAAGTGCCTGGTACATGATAAGAGTTATATAAAAACTGTTGTTGTTGTCATCATTATCATTATTGATCATTATTTCTATGACCATCTGACCGTGAGCAAATTACTCTTGTGGTCTCTAGCACTCTTCAAGACTACAAGTTACAGATGAGGTGATGATCAGCACTGGTAGATGGAGCTTCCTTACTGAGAGATCCCTATACCAATGAAACACAGACTAGATCTCCACCCGCCATTATTTTCTTTTGTAGGCAGGATAGTATAGTGGAAATAATAGGAGACAAGGGCCCTAGACATTCAATAGCCCGAGTACCTGCTTCACACAATGGCTAGGTTGTTCAAATAACAGAATGGAGATAGGTAGATAGATAGACAGACAGATGGATGGATAGATAGACAGATAGAGAGAGGGACATGGAGATCAATGGATGGATGGATAGATAGATAGATAGATAGATAGATAGATAGATAGATAGATAGAT
>NW_027185573.1:4418923-4419224 GCF_028583685.1 Petaurus breviceps papuanus | reverse complement strand
GATAGATAGATAGATAGATAGATAGATAGATAGATAGATAGATAGATGATAGATAGATAGATAGATAGATGATAGATAGATAGATAGATAGATAGATAGATAGATAGATAGATAGACAGACAGATATATGGATGGATGGATGGATGGGTGGATAGATGGATGGATGGATGGATAATAGATAGATGATAGATGAATAGAGAGATCAGTGGATGGATGGATGGATAGACAGACAGACAGACAGACAGACAGATGACAGATAGATAGATAGATAGATAGATAGATAGATAGATAGATAGATAGA
>NW_027185573.1:4413507-4418913 GCF_028583685.1 Petaurus breviceps papuanus | reverse complement strand
AGATAGATAGATAGATAGATAGATAGATAGATAGATAGATAGATAGAAGAGGATAGTAGGTAGGTATATAGGATGGTAGGTGGGCAGATAAAAAATATGTAGATGGATAGAAGGAAATATATTTTATATATAATTTTATATCCCGTTGAGGCATCATAAATTATTGCTTTTATTATTAACATACAAGGAGGCCAAGATGGTGTCCATTGTCCTTGTTATCAGAACACCTGATTACTATATATTAGCAAGATAATTTTTTCAGTTGTTTTTTGTTTGTTTTTTGCTTTTTGGAGGGCAGTTGGGGTTAAGTGACTTGCCCAAGGTCACATGGCTAGTTTTTGTATTAACTGTCTGAAGCCAGATTTGAACTCAGGTCCTCCTGACTGCAGGGTCAGTGCTCTATTCACTGCATCACCTAACTGCCCCTTCAGTAGTTTTTTTAATGTTCTCTATATGAAACTCAGTGGTTCATAAACCTTTGAGGCCATGTCAGATCTAGATCTGGTTGACTGATGGTTTCAGGACTAGCTTCAGGGATGTCTGCATATCCTTCTTCTGTTTGTAACTGATCACTGAGACTCTGTTATCATATTTTCCTCCAAAGTTGCCACTTTAAGCTTATGGAGCATAAGCCCAAGCTTAGTATAAAGATTTCATGATAGCTCAGGCATGGAATGATCTTCTTTTCTTGCTTTCAAACCAGGAGAATTATCTGCCATTTTGGGCTTTAAAGTTAGACAATAGGCTCATTCTCTGTTTCATACAGAGAGCAGATTATCAGCATCAACCTTTACAGAACTCATGGTGAAAAGTTCTGCCATGCAGTTTAGCAAAGGCCCGTACAGTGGCCTGGTGCCTGAAAAATAAAACTAGTGTTGTGGTAATGATGAAAGCTGTAATCCATTCTTCAACTTGTAAATGTTCACATCAAAGGTACCAATGCTGGATCCCAAGAAAGAATAAGTGTAAATGGGCATAAGGGAAAAGTACACTGATCCTGGAGTCAAAGGAAATAAGTTCAAATCCCAGCTCTAAACACTTACTCCCTATGTGACCCTGGATAAACGACTTCACCTTTCTGGGCCTCAGTTTCCTCATCTGTAAAAAGAGCTACAGAAGGCAATGACAAACCACTCCAGCATCTTAACCAAGAAAATCCTAAACGGGGCCACAAAGGGTTATATACAACTGAAAAATTACCTAACAACAACAAAATCTTAAGAATGTCCAGCTAGCATTGAGTTTGGGGTGCTACATTTCAGAAAAGGTGCTGGGAGGCTGGAGATCAGCCAGAGAAAGACAAGCAGGATGGTGAATAGCCTGGAGTTCATAGCATATGATGACTGTCTGAGAGAACAGGGATATGTAACCTGGGCAAAAGACTCGGTGGTAGGGGGTTGTAGAACATGGCAGCTGTCTTTATTTGAAAAGCAATCATGTGGTATTAAACATTCTTCTTGACCTCAGAGGACAGAACTGAGAGAAATGGATTAGAAGGTACAAAGAGACAAATTCAGGATTCATATGAGGAAAACCTTACCAATGATTTAAAACTTTGCCAAAGTAGGATTGGCTTCCATAGAAGATAATGGGTTTTCCTCATTGGAAGTCTCCAAATAGGCTGGATTTTATTTATTTCTCAGTATCACATTTCAAGAAGGCCATTGATAAACAGAAGAAAGACTGGGATGGGGGGGGGATAAAAGACCAAGGACTCATTCCTCACATTCAACTATCAGAAACCTAATTTGCCTTCAGAAGGACAGGAATCATTCCATTGCACTCAGCCCCGATTGGGGCAGAATTTTGAGTTCAGCTCTGGGCCCCACATCTTAGGAAGGACATTGCTAAGTTGAAGGATACCCTCAGGAAGGCATCCAGGATGATGAAGGGGCTTCCTAGTGGTACCATATGATTACCAGTGGAAGGGGCTGGGAATGCATAGCCTAGAGGAAAAGAAAAATGACTTTAGCAGCAACACGATAGCTTTCTTCAAGAATTTAGAGATCTCTGATGAGGAAAAGAGATTACAATATTTTTGCTTGGTTCCAGTATAATGTTAACACCTTGAAGGCAGGGACTGTTGGATTTATGGCTTGGTATGCCAGGGCCTAGCCTAGTGCCTGGCTTATAGCAGATGTCTAATAAATGCTTGTCAGTTGGCCCCAAAGCATCTAACTAGGAGCAGTGAAATGGATTGGGGAGAGAAAATGCAAAGAAAAAATTTAATCTTGATGGAAAAAAGCTTCCTAATAATCAGAGCTGCCTCACAGTGGAGTGGGGCCTCCTTGGTAATGATAATTAAATAACATTTATAGAGTGCCTGGAACGGTGCCAAGTGCTTTACAAATATAATCTCATTTGATTCTTGCAACAACCCATGAGGTAGTTATTATTAACTATAACTAACATTATTATTCCAATTTTAGAGATGAGGAAACAGATAAACTCGTGACTTGCCCAGGATCATACAGATAGTAAGTGTCTGAGGCTGCATTTGAACTCAGATCTTCATGAATCTAGGCCCAGGGCTCTAAGCTACTTTACCACCTAACAGTTCCTGGTAAATAACATGCTCCCCTTCCCAAGGCTGGATGACTACTTGAAGAGGATGCTGAGTAGAAGACTCTGGTTGAGACACATGGTGGGTCAGATGGCCTCTGAGCATCCTTTCCAAGTTTGAGACCCTGTAACTCTAGGTCAAGAAGACAAGGAGCCAAGACAGTAGATGAATTGGGTGTTCATTTTCCCTTAATACAAAATCAGCCAGGGTTGATCAAGGAAAAGAAAGAAGGAAATTGAGAGCAGGAACTATGGGTGGAAATTAGGTCCTCTAGAGTTACATTAAAAAGTTGTAACTCATAAAGTATTAAGGCTTACGGTGGCTAAGTGGCTCAGTGAATACAGCACTGGCCCTGGAGTCAGGAGGACCTGAGTTCAAATCCAGCCTCAGATACTTAACACTTACTAGCCGTGTGACCTTGGGCAAGTCACTTAATCACAATTGCTCTGCCCTCCCCCCTCCAAAATTTTTTTTTTACTAAAAAAAATAAAGTACTAAGACTTTGCTACCCTTGGAGCTGGGTCTCACCTGCGCATTGCAAACATTGTTAGATCAGTAACACTCACATGGGAAGCATCTCACTCCCCAATGGAACTGGCCTCTTGCCCAGAGCAGTAAGTCCTTTTAATAAGTTCCATTGAATATTTTACTTAAGTATATTTCACCATAGAGTGTCTATTGATGTTTGCCACAAAGACAGAGCACCAAGTAAATTTTATTCCTGAAATTAATTGAAAGCAACATTGTTCAAGTGTGAAGCCCTGAAAGGCATCTGTAATCCTGATGGGTTGGTGATGAGCTTTGAGTATCCTTGGAGGCCTGGCCTATGAGAACAAGGCCAGGGTCTCTGAGTGCTAGAAAGTGGGAGCTTTGATGTGCTGAGGACTCTGGAAAGCCAGAGAGTCAGTGACCCCATTCCTAGTGCCCAATACCAGAGTTGGCATGGGTGTGAGTGGCAGGCAGAGTCATGGATTGGCAGGTATGAGAAACCCCACTTTACAAACACTCTCTATGTAGTGTTGATTTGAAGATTTGTTGTTAATGACAAAAATAATTTGATGACTCTGAGGGAGACAAATTAGTGGAAAGAGACCTAGGTTTAAATGCTGGCTGTGCCATTTACTAATTGTATAACATTTAGGCAAATAACTTTTCCTCTCTAGGTCTCTGTTTCCCCATATGTAAAATGGAATTATATGTTCCCTACCTACTTCATAGGGTTAGAGGTGTGGAACAGTATCACCTTTGTATACCTATCAACAGATTGTAGCACAATGTCTGACAGATAATCAGTGCTTAATAAATGTTGATTAATTGATTGATTGACCAATCCTGAGAGGTGTGTACAGTGCAGTAAAAAGAATACTGGTTCTGTGGTCTTGAGGATCTGAATCCCAATCCCATCTCTGGTGCTTACTATTTGAATTATCTTGGGCAATTCCCCTAATTTCCCCAAGGGTCAATTTCCTCATCCATAAAATGAGAGCATTGGAGTGGGTGGTTTCTAAGGTCCTTTGCCATCCTAAGATGCCTAAGAGCCATCCCTATCAAGTTTGGAAGCCCCCGGATGTATTCTATGCTTGTTATCTAAGGACCAGCCTAGCTGAGTTGATGAAGCCTCATTACTAACTTGGCTATGGGGCAATGATTTTTTTTCAAGAGTATTTCTCAAAGACTGTCTATTCAAATTGAATTCAGAAATCCTTGAAAAATTAAACCTCCCTGCGCTTCAATTTTCTCATACGTAAAATGAAGATGTTGGAATAGATGCCATGTGAGTCCCCTTTGTGTTCCAAATCAGAGCTGGGAGAAGTCATACTATGGCACTGACTGACTGGGTCCACTACAGATTTATGTGATCTAATCTCAACTTAGCTCCTGCTTCATCAATCCAATCCTTTTACTCTTCTCTAATTGGTTCTCTATACCATTCACTACACAACTGTTCCAAATTTTCTCTATTTTCCACAAACCTCCAATAACATTCCTTCTACCAGAAGCTAAGCTGAGGACCTCAACTCATACTTCACCAAAAAGAAAAAGAAAGAAAACAAATCTGAAATCATTTCCCAAAAACTCCCTCTTCTCCTTTCCTCCTCATCTCACAACCCTTTCACACCACCCTCTCCTCACCATTTCTCTCTTTACCCTGGTCTCTGATAAAGAGATGACCATGCTTACTGAAGCTAAATTTCTCCCTGATCTTACTTCGTCCCCTCTTTTTAGCAGATTATTCTCAATTTTCATCCCCTCAGTCTTCATTGTTTCCTATCTAATGCATGTTACCTACCAAAATATCCTAGTATGCATCACACACACACACACACACACACACACACACACACAACTTTTCACTAGATCCCACCAGCCCTTCTAGGTATCATCCAATAGCTCTTCTCTCTTTCCCAACTAATAAACTTGAAAAAGCCATCTACATTCATTAGCTCCATTTTTCTCTTCCCACTATTTTTTAAACCCTCTAGCTTCCAACCCCTCAACTAAAAATTTCTCCAAAGTAGCCAATTATTTCTTAGTGGGCAAATCTAATGGCTTTTCCTCAATCATTATCCTTCCTGACCTCTCTGAAGCTTTTAACATTGTTGATCATCTCCTCCTGAATAGTTTTTCTTCTGGGTTTGGAGGACACTGCCTCTTCCTGGTTTTCCTCCTATATGTCTGATAGCTCTTCCTGTGTCTTCTCTGCTGGAATATTACCCATGATATACCCTCTAACTAACTGTAAGGTGTTTTCCAAGGTAATGTCCTTAGCCATTCTCTCTTCCTTATCACCTGCTTTCTCTCTCTCTCTCTCTCTCTCTCTCTCTCTCTCTCTCTCTCTCTCT
>NW_027185573.1:4403856-4413497 GCF_028583685.1 Petaurus breviceps papuanus | reverse complement strand
TCTCTCTCTCTCTCTCTCTCTCTCTCTCTCTCTCTCTCTCTCTCTCTCTCTCTCTCTCTCTCTCTCTCTCTCTCTTTCTCTCTCTCTCTCCTCTGTGTGTGTGTCTCTCACTCTCTTTCTCTCTTAGTGTATCTGAAGATGCATTAGAAAGGCATCTGTAATCCTGATAGGTTGGTTATGAGCTTTGAGTATCCTTGAAGGCATGGCCAATGAGAGTAAGCCCAAGGTCTCTGAGTGCTAGGAAGTGGGAGCTTTGATCTTCTGAGGACTCTGGGAAGCCAGAGAGCCAGTGACCCCATTCCTATCTCTGTCTCTGTCTCTGTCTCTCTCTCTGTGTGTCTCTGTCTCTTTGTCTCTCTGTCTCTCTCTCTCTGTCTCTCTCTCTGTCTCTCTCTCTCTCTCTCTGTCTCTCTCTCTCTGTGTCTCTCTCTCTGTCTTACTGTCTCTGTCTATGTCTCTCTGCTGCTCTGTTTCTGTCTGTCTCTCTCTTTCTCTTTCTCCCTCTCCCCCTTCCTCATTAATTCAATTCTCATGAGTTGATTTACCAACTCCATGCAGATGACCTCTGCATCTTTACATCTAACCTGTCTTCCCTGAGTTCCTGTGCCACATTACCATCTGCCTATTCATCATTTCATACTGAAAGTCTTGTAGTCCTGAAACTCAAAATATCCCAAACAGAATTCCTTTTGTTTCCCCAAAATTTATACTTCTTCCTAATTTTCCTATTGCTTGTCAAAGGTGCAGATAGCACCATCCTTACAGTCACCCACGTTCCCAACCCTAGTGTCACACTCAATTCCTCATTCTCACTAACTCCACCTGTCATCTACCAAATTGTGGCATTTCCATCTCTACCACAATTCTTTCACATATCCCTTTCTTCCCATGCAAATAACCACGTCATCCTGGACTATTTCAATAGTCTCCTAATTGGTCTTGCTTCCTCAAGTGTTTTCCCACTCAAATCCATCCTCCACACAGCTGTCAAAATGATTTTCCTAAAACATAAGCCTGACCATGTTACCTCCCTACTCGACAAACTCCAGTAGTTGCTTATTATTTCTAGGATCCAATATAAACTCCTCTGTTTACCATTTAAAGCCCTTAACAACCTGACTGATTCCTACCTTACTGGTCTTCCTTTGTATTACTACCCTCCATGTTTTCTATGATCCACACAGGGTAACTTGTGATCCTTCATACACGATGTATAGTATTGTATAATATCAACATATTTTATCTTTTAATACCACAATAATTCATACTTCTCTAGGATGAAAGGAGGATCAAAATTTTTATGCAGATTTCCTGGTTCCTGGGTATTCTGCATCCCTAACTCCCACAATGTGGAAGGGATAACTGTACTTTATATGTATATGTTGTCTTCCCCATTCATATTTTAATTCCTTGAGGGCAGGAATTGTTTTCCCTTTTGTTTTTATATCTCCAGCATTTAAAACAGTGTCTAGAACATAAGAAATGCTTATATAGTCATTGATTGATCCAATGATCTCATTTACTCTCAGATACATGTTATGGTCCTCTTTCTCTCCTTCCTTTTCCTTGGGTTTAAAGAAAAGGAAAATGGACACATTTGTCTTCCACATATTTGGTCATTTTTAAGGACAAAATATACTCATTGACATTTAAATGAGAAAGTTGAACCTTCATCAGGAAACAAACACCAGTCTAACAATTCAAGTAGGCTGGAGCATGCCTAGCCTGTTTCTTGGAAAGCACAGCATTTTTCAATGTCCCATTTCTCATACAACTTCACACTGTGAGCTTTTTGAAAGGGGTGGGGGATGATTCTTTTTCCTCTCCATGTATCCAAAGCATTTACCACAAGGCCTGAAATATAGTAATGCTTAATAAATGCTGGTTGACTGTCAATGTTGGATCATAGGTCTAGGTCTGGGAGGAGCCTTCAAGATCATCAAGGCCAACACTTTATAGCTGAGAATGCTGGGGCTCAGAGAGGTTGGGACTTTCCCAGAATTACATAGGTAGCAAATGAAAGGCCATGTAAGGTTCTCCCACTGGATCCTTAGCTGGCTCTGTTCATTCATTCATCAGCACTTGTTCAGGATGACCAGCTACATAATTAACCTAGCAAGAATGAAGAGACGGCATGATGAATTATGTAAAAATAGTGGGTTTCGAGTTAGAAAAAGCCTGATTCAAATCCTGCCTAGCTGAAAGATCCTGACCAAGTCATTTTTCTTCCCCAAGTGTCAGGTACCTTGTCTATAAAATGAAGGGGCTGGATTCAGTGACTTGTAAGGTCATCTCTCCAAATGCAGACAAGCTCTTTTTCTACCATTTAAAGCCTTAGGGAGTTGCAGTTGTCCATTGGCTGGGATATTTACCCAGGGTCACACAGCTAGGGTATGTTAGAAATGTGAAATAAGCCAATCTCTCCTCTCACACCTCCAGAAGCAAACCTTGGGTAAATAGAACATGACAACTGTTCCTGTGAGTCTTAGAGCCCCCAAATCTTCAGTACCACAGCTACTAAATAACTAGAGAAGAAAGTTCACTCACTAATGTTCATGGCACTATCAAATGGTTCAACTTCAGAAAAAGATATGGTTTTATCAGTGGAAACGACAGGAAAGGAGGGGGCATTATCATCTACTTTGCTTGAGCACCCTAAGAACCACGGGTCCTTAATATCTTACTTTCATTTGAGACCTTTTATTTGCATTGTCTATTCCCCATTAAAATGTGAATCCCTCAAGAGTAGAGACTGTCCCTTCTGCTATTCTATATGATTTATTAACATTTATTTCCATACATTTATTAAGCACCTACTATATACCAGGTACTGTGCTAAGCACTGTGAATACAAAAAGAGGCAAAAGATAAGTCCTTACCCTCAAGGAGCTTACAATCTAATAGGGAAGACAACAAGGAAACATAATAACAAAGCAAATAATATGTAAGATAAATAGAAAATAATTAACAGAGGGAACTCACTGGAATTAATAAGGGTGGAGTAAGGTTTCCTGTAGAAAGTGGGGTTTACTTGGGGCCTTAAAACCAGGTCAGTAGTTGGAACAGAAGAGGGAAAGCATTTAAGGCATGTGGTAGAGCTAGAGAAAATACCCAGAACCAAGAAATAGAGTGTCTTGTTCATAGGACAATCAGGAGGATCCAGTGTCCCTGGGTTGAAATGTATGTGTTAGGGAATAAAATGTAAGAAGACTGGAAAGATGGGAGGGGCCTGGGATATGTCTGAATGCCAAACAGAGCAGTTTGTATTTGCTCCTGGAAACAATAGGGAGTCACAGGAGTTTATGGAGTAGGGGATGGGGGAGTGACGTGATTTGACCTGGGCTTTAGGAAGATAACTTTAGTGGCTGAATAGAGGATGAATTGGAGTGGGAGAGGCTTGAGGCAGGCAGACCCACCAGCAGCTATTGCAGTAGACCAGCCGTGAGATGATGAAGGTCTGTACCAGGGTGGGGTCAGTGTCAGAGGAGAGAAGGAAGTATATGTGAGAGATGCTGCATCTTACTTGATCCTCACAACAACCATATGAAATGGGTATTTTTCCTTGTCCATTTCTATGATTTCATAGACATAAGGAGTTCCAGATGAGAAAACTCCCTCTGCCCATGCATTTTTTTCATTATTCTGCAACTTAGAGTCTTCACTAGATGGCCAGAGCAATGAGAGGTTAACGGATTTGCCCAAGGTCACACAGCAGTAAGTGTTACAGGTAGGATTTGAACCTAGACCACATAGTCACCAAGGCCAACACTCTCTTGTCTATGTCATGCTGCTCATTTGGGTTTGGAGATCAGAGCTATCACTTCACTGCAGAGCACTTAACCTGGTATCCTTCTAATGTAGGGAAAAATCAAGGAAGGACTCCAGCATATTAGATAGACTGCCATAGCGAAAGTTGGAGAGGTAAGGGATGGCAGGCATGGATGAGCTATAGTCTGCCAGGCTGGAAGGGGCTCCTGCATTGCTGAGATCACATCTGTCTAAGTACTTTCAGGAATCCTATATCTCTGACAAGTCTCTATGAGGATATTCCCTCTACCAAGACCAATAAGCCCCCTACTCTGCTAGTTATATTCTCAGAGAGTAGTCAGGAGTCCTGAGAGGTTAGGGACCTTACCCTAGGTCATTCAACTGGAGGTGTCAGAGAGAGGATTTGAAGCCAGGTCTCCTTATCTCTGGAGCCATGAGTTCCATGGCCCCTTTCAAGAGGCCTATCTTTATATAACACTTTCAGATTTTTCAGATGCTTTTCTCATCCCAGCCGGTGAGGTAGGTAATAAAAGTAATAGATGATTGGATTGGAAGTAGAAGGAAACTTATCCCAAGGGTTCTTAACCTGGGATCTATGGTAGCTAGCTAGATAGAAAGATGATGGATGAATAGATGATAGATAGATAGATAGATAGATAGATAGATAGATAGATAGATAGATAGATAGATAGATAGATAGATAGATGATGGATTGATAGAGATGTGTGTATATGTATATATGTGCACATGTATAAGTATATTATATATGTATATTAATAACTATTTCAATACAATTAGTTTCCTTAACACACCCCCATATTTTGTTTTATGCATTAAAAATATTTTCTGAGAAGGGGCCCATAAGCTTTACCAGAATCTAAAGGGGACCTAGTTTGATCTCATTTCCCAGATGAAGCTCCATTATTTATGTCCATTTAAAAACGAGAAGCTTGATTTGAGGGGAGGTCATGTGACTAGCCAGCTGGAGTTGTCAAAAGGACTCAAACTGAGGTCTTCTGACTTGAGGACAAGGACAGTGATTTGGAAGTGAGGGGAGCCAGGTGCCATGGTGGATAGAGTTCCAGGCCTGATGTCATGAAGATTCGTCTTCCTGAATTCAAATCAGGTCTTAGAAACTTACTAGCTGTGTGAACCTGGCAAGTCACTTAACCCTGTTGACCTCAGTTTCTTCGTCTGTAAAATGAGCCAGAGCAGGACACCAGACTAGTATCTTTGCCAAGAACCCCCCAGATGGGGTCATGAAGAGTAGTTTTTTTGTTTGTTTGTTTTCACAACTGAAAACAACTGAACAACAAACAAGTTCTCATTGTTTCTGGGTCTATATCCTAGAACAGCTGAATAGCATTTCCCCGTCGGAAGTGTTTACAGTTTGGAAATGCCAAAGAAACCTTCTGGTCTCATGGATGGCATTAGGATTAGAACTTGGCTGAGTGAGAATGGTGTCAGGCAGCCAGACAGCTTCTCCAGCTGTGGAGGAATCCTGCTTGAAATGCACATTTTTTACACATCTGGGAGGGAATAGATGATATCTTGCTGGACAGACTATATCCGCTGGGGTTACCATCGAAGTGTTTGGTGGGTGTTGGACTTTCTAATACCTCATAAGTACCCACTAGTGTGCTTACCACCCTGTTTATCTGTTGATAACAATTAGACAAATTTAATTCACTTTTAGAATGGGTGTTTACTCAAGGATATAATTAGTCAATCAGCAAATAAATATTGATTAAATAACTACTGGTCTTTTGTCTTACCTTTTCAGATATATTGCTTATTACTGCCCTTCATGTAGTCTTCCATTGAGATAAATTGAGTTACTTGCTATTCCCTGACCTTGACATTCCATTCCCTGACTCTTGGGCCTTTGAACAATGTGGCTCTTGTATCTCACCTCTTAGAATCCCTGGACTTGCTTCAAGGCTCAGATAAGTTCCACCTCCTACAGGAAGATCCAACCCACCCTGTGCTCCCCCATTGCTAGTATGGTCTTTCTCTCCTTCCTCAAATCTTTATGGGATCACAGAGGCAAAGCCCAAAGGAACCTCAGAGGTCATTTAGTGAGTCCTCCCACACCATGTAACCCTGATGCATTTATCAGGTAGGGCACACATTTCTAACCCTCTTCTCTTCTCTGACACTGCCACCATCTTGGCATAGGCTCTCATCACCTCACACCTGGATTAAGGCCTATTGGTTGGTGGGTCTGCCTGCCTCAATTATCTCCCTGCTCCAATCCATCCTCCATTCAGCCACAAAAGGAATCTTCTTAAATTGCATGTCACCAACAACTCAATAAACACTAGAAGCTCCCTATCCCCTCTAGGATTGAATACAAAGTCCTGTTTACTGTTTAAAGCCAGAAATTGCCCCAACCCCACCTTCCCGTCTTCTTGTACCTTACCCACCTAAGGCATTCTGGAATCCAGGGACATTGGACTTCTTGCTATTCCTTAAATGATAAATTCCATCTCCCAATTCTTGATATTTTCATTGACTGTCTTCCATGCCTGGAATGTTCTCTCCCCTCATTTCTGCCTCCTGATTCCCCTGGCTTCCTTTCTCCAGCTAAAATCTCACCTTCCCCAGGAAGCCTTTCTCAAGCCCCCTTAATTCTATCATCTCAACCTCTGTTGATTATTTTCCATTTATTTCTGTATATAGCTAATTTGTGCACAGTTGTTTATAGGTTAAACATTAACCTATTACACTGTGAGCTCCTTGAGAGCATGGGCTGCTTGGCCCCCACTAAGTATTTAATAAATATTTATTTGCTGACTGACTAATTATATGCCTGAGTAAACACCCATTCTGAAAGCTCATTAAATCTGTCTCACTAATTGATATCAACTGATGAACAGGGTGGGAAGCACACTAGTGGCCTGTTGTGAGCTATAGAATTAGAAAGACCCTCACCCAGTACCTCAGTGTTAACCCCAGACTCTGTGGGGATGCAGCCCAAGCTCAGACAAGTACCAAGGCAGCATTGGCCCACGGATGTCACATTAAGCATGATTAAACATAGCCATTTTGGAGCACCTGGGAGACATTCTTGGACTTTAAAAAGAGAAGCTATAAGCCTTCTGGGCAGAGGCACATAGAAGAAGGGCTACATACAGAGTTAGGATCAGTTACATGGAGGTTAGATCCTGCACATAGGCAAGACCCCTCCAGGACACTATGATTCTAGGAAAGATAAAAAACTTGTCTGCACAAGCAGAGGGAATCATGTGCCTCCAGAGACATCAGAAGACAGAGCAATAAGGGATTCCCAGACAAGCAGGAGAATCAGGAACCAAGCCTCCTAGACAGAGAAGAAGAGTCCTTGGGTCCCTAAAGCCTGGACCAGACCTCCTGGAAAGAAGAGAAGTTATTCTATAATCCCAAGTTCCTAGACCCAGTTTCCTAGTGAGAAAAGTGGAAATTACCGGTCAATGACAAGTTTTTGGACCAAGTGGAAGAGTCCTAAGACCAAACAGCAGCCAAAGCTGAGAAGCAGGATGGGGCAGAGCCTGATTGTGGAGAATAATCCATGACCTTGCCCTTCACTAGTACTGTGAGCTATGTAGGCTGTGCAGGTCTGGAGAGAAGGCATCCCCCTAGCAATTCCAATGGTTTTCCCCCTGAAGCAGAGTCTCTACCTTAGCGTCGTCCCATAATTCTGGAGGACTTTTCAGGTCCCTTAAGCAAAATGGGGCTCACACGGGAGAAAAGAGTTCACTCTCTAGTGACCACAAGTTTTTTCTCTGTTCATTGGGCCCTCTAAATTTTACATAAGAGAACAGCACAGGGGTCTGAAGAAGGTTGGGGCCTTATAAAAAGGGACAGAGGGTTTGTTGTTGCTGTTATTGTTGTCGTTGTTGTTGTTTGGGGTACACAGGCTCATGAATGTGTTCTTTCTGTTTCATATTTTTGTGAAGTTAAATAAACCCTGTCCTGTATTCAATATATTGTTAACTGAGCATTTTCATGGGAGGAGAATGTTTTTATCCTCTCTTCTTTTAGAAATGTGTACTTATATCCTTTGATTTTGAATCTCCCTTATTTCTATACTTACTGCCTATCTTCCTCTTCCCAAAAAATCATTCCTTGCTATAATCATTTTTAAAGAAAAAGCAGTTCATCAAATCAAATTAATATATCCATGTTGTCAGACAATATATTCAATATTCTATGCTCATAATTCTACATTTCTATAGGAAGGTGAGGAAGGGAGAGAACATTTTCTCAACTCTTATTCCAGGCCATACTTGATAATTATAATGAAATAGTGTTGCATTTCGCCATGCCATTGCAGATGTTGTTTTTCTGTTTTTGCTTACATCACTCTGTATCAGCTGAAATATCTTCCCATGCTTCTCCAGATTCTTCATATTCATCATTTCTTATGGTGCAGAAATATTGCATTATATTCATATACTACAACTTATGACCATTTTCCCATTAATGGTCATCTTCTTTGCATCCAATACTTTATTGTCACTAAAAGGGCTGCTATGAATATTTTCATTATGTTTGGGATCTTTTTGTTGGGCTTTAATCTCCTAGGGATGTATGCCTCATAGTACAGTCTCTGGGCCAAACTATATGGACATTTTAGTTATTTTCTTAGTATAACTTGAAATTGTTTTTCCAAATGTCTGGATCAACTCACAGCTTTACAAACAGGATATTAGTATTGGTGTGCCTGTCTTTTCACATTGACTATTCCTATCTTTCATCATCTTTATCTCCTTTTATCTTCTACAATCATTTCTGTAGAGAACTTAACATGAACAGTATCCTGATGGCCTCAGGGGAAACCCTGGTTAGGGGCATGAGGCAAAGAGAGTGATTCGTGAGGTGTCCCCGTGATGAACCTGTTCCCCTTAATCTAGGTCTCGGTTCTGAGTTATGAGTGAAATTGCCAAAAGTCTAAAGTCGTCTATGTGTGTTCCTAAATAATTGCTCCTGTGCCCAAAGATAATCCCTATCCGCTTTTTAATTCAGCAAGCCTTTATTAGCTATCTAATATGGAACAGACACAGAGACAGCAAGACAAAAGTGAAAACAGGCCATGTTTTCAAGGAACCCCTATTTCTCTGGGAAAAACGAAAGATATAAATACATGTGAATATGTATATGTGTGTAAATGTATGTATGTACATATGTGTGTATGTATATATGTGTGTTCCCATTTGATTCTCACAACAGCTCTGGGAGATGGGAGCTATTATTATCCCCATTTTACAAATGATATAATAGAAGAGACAAAAAACAAACATTTATGTACATCTAAGATATATACAGTGTAAATGGGATGTCATTTCAGAGGATAAGGGACTACGTTGAGCAGCTAGGTGTCAAGTGGACAGAGTGCCTGGCCTGAAGGCAGGATTACCTGAGTTCAAATTTGGCCTCTTACTCAGACACCTTTAGAAACTTCCTAGCTGTGTGACCCTGGGCAAGTCACTTAACCCTGTTTGCCTCAGTTTCCTCATCTGTAAAATGAGTTGGAGAAGGAAATGGCAAATGACTCCAGTATCTTGGCCAAGAAAATCCCAAATGGGGTCACAAAAAGTCAGCTATGACTAAACAACAAAGAAGGGATTAGAAGTAGGAAACTGGAAAAGGTCTCTTTGAAGACAAAGGTCTTAAAGGAAAAACAAGAAATAGAGATGATGAAAATGAGTATTCCAGGCGTGAGAGACAACTGAGGCAAAGACCCTGAGACGGAGCGTCAAGTCCGCCTCTCAAAAGTAGTGCATACCGCGTTGGGCGTGTCTCGCTGCTAGGGAGCTGCTTTGTTTTTCCCTTTTGTCAAGCCTCCCTCCCTCCCTCCCTCTCTTCTCTCTCTCTCTCTCTCTCTCTCTCTC
>NW_027185573.1:4361013-4398856 GCF_028583685.1 Petaurus breviceps papuanus | reverse complement strand
ATTTACTATTATTCCCTTCTCCCACACCATGCCTAATTCAGGCCTTCATTGCCTTCTTCCTTGATGATGGCACTGGCCTCCTAATTTCCTCCCCTGCCTCGAGTCTCCTCTCCCTCTCCATGTTTATTCTAGAGGTAATAGGGAGCTTTTTGAGGAGGAAAAATGGCACGGCCCAGCTCATTCTTTAAGAATATCCACTTGACTGGCATGTGTAAGGTGGAATGTAGCCTTCTAAAATTAGAATGAATGAAGCAGACACAGGAGAAAATGAAGCTGGAGAAAAGGGGAAAGAGAGAAGGAAAGAAGCACGTGTTTGCTAAGCACCTACTGTGAGTCAGGCCCTGAGCTAAGTGTTTCACAAATATTATCTCATTCCATCCTCACAACTCTAATCTCCAATCTCTCCCTGTCTACTAGCTACTTTCCTGATGACTGTACACATACCCATCGCTTATCCTTCTGTACTAGAGGAAGCTGGGTGGTACCACAGCTGTGGTCTCAGACACTTACTGGCTGTGTGACCCTGGGCAGGTCACTTAACCTCTGTTTGCCTCAGTTTCCTCACTTGGAAAATGGATAATAGTCCCTACCTCTCAGGGTCATTGTGAAGATCAAGTGAGATCGTAATTAGAAAGGGCTCAACACAGCACATAGTGAGTGACGCATAAATGTTAGCTATTATTATCACCGGTTCAATGTCTATTCTCCCTTCCATGACTAAACTCCTTGAGAAAGTCATCAACAATCTGTCCCTTCTCTCTCATTCTGTTCTTAACTCTTTACATCCTGGCTACCAACACGAACTTTCTACTGAAATCACCCTCGCCAAAGTGACTGACAATTTCTTGATCACCAAGTCCAGTGGCCTTTTCTCAGTCCTTATCCTTCTTGCCCTCTCTACAGCCCTTTGACACTGTCGATAACATTCCTCTCTCATGGTTCTCCTTTGTGAGATCCTCTTCCAGGGTCATTCTCCCAAACTGAGAGTCACCCAAGGTTCTGTGCTGGGCCCTCTTCTCCCCCCACTCTACAGTAGCACATTTGGGACCTCATCAGTTCCCAGCTATCATCTCTATGCAAATGACTCACAAATCAATTTACTAGGCTGCCTAACCTCCTTCCTGACCTCTAAATGCCTGTTGGACATTTTGAGTTGGATGTCCTGTAGACATTTTACAGTCATCATGTCCAGAACGGAACCCATGATTTTTTCCCTAAAGCCCTTTCTCCTCTTCCAAATCTCCTTATTACTCTGAAGAGAACCACCATCATGACATCCACCCAGACCTCAACACAGGTGTCATCCTGAGTCCTCACTTTCTCCTATCCCTTATAACCAATTAGTTGCCAAATTCTGTCTGTCCTATTTTTGCAACATTATATATGTGTGCATAGGTTTATATGTGCATGTATGTATATATACATATTTATGCATGTATATGTACATATCTGTGTATGTGTGTACGGTTGTGTGAATATATGCAGACACGTGTGTTTGTGCATGTGTGTGTGTATACGCCCTTCTCTTCTGACACTGCTACCATCCTGATAAGAGCCTTTAGCCCTTCACACTTGGAATATTGCAATAACCCACTGGTTTCTGCTCCACGTCTTTCCCCATTCAGTCTGTCCTCTACTCAGCTCCCAAAGTGACCTTCTTTAAGTCCAGTTCTGACCATGTCATCCCTCCCACCCTGCTCACTAACTCCAGTGGCATCCTATCACCTCCAGGATCAAATAGAAAATCCTTTATTGAGCTTGTAAAATCCTTCACCACCTGACTTCTTCCTGCCTTTCCAGGATAAGTATTCTTCACCCCCCTCTGTGTACCCTACGATCCAGTGGCACCGACCTCCTGGCTGTACTTTGGATTCCTCACCTCTGCCTCCTGGCTTCTGTGGCTTCCTTTAAGCCCCAGCTAAAATCCCATTACCCACAGGAAGCCTTTCCTAACCCCCCTCACTGCCCTTTCTCTGAGATTATCTCCAATTTATCCTGTCTCCATCTCGCTGGCACGTAGCTGTTTGCAGGTTGTCTCCCCCGTTAGATCGTGAGCTCCTCTGGAGCAGGGACGGTTTTTACCTTTCTTTGTGTCCCCAGCACTTAGCACAGAGCCTGACACAGAGTAGGTGCCTCACAAATGCGTTATGAGTGACTGGGTGAGCCAGGATTTGAACTCACTTCTAATTCCAACCAAATACATTGCTCCGTTCTCAGTATCTCATCACATCTCTAACACCTTTCAGTTCTACAGAGAAGGAAACTGCAATAGGCCCAAGGCTGGAATCCCATTCTGCTGACTCCTGTGGAGTCCATTATCCCTCCTACTATGGTTTGGTTATTTTTGTCTTTTTTTTTTTTGGAGGGGGGAAGGTAGGGCAATTGAGGTCAAGTGACTTGCCAAATGTCACACAGCTAGTAAGTGTCACATGTCTGAGGTTGGATTTGAACTCAGGTCGTCCTGACTCCAGGGCCAGTACTCTATTCACTGTGCCACCTAACAGCCCCTCTCCTACCCTGTTTTAAAGCACTTTGGGCTTACCATGATAGAAGAGAGAGATGGGCTTTGAAGACCTGGATCCAAATTCACCCTCTAATATAGACCATGTGACCTTGAACCAGTCACATCTCAGAACCAGGAATTCTCTAATACAAAAGGGAACTCAGAGGTCACCTCACTAAACTTAGTGCTGAAAGCGAATCTTTGCTACACCTACCCAACAAGGAGGTGTTCAGTCTTTATTGAAGACCTCTAGTGATAGAGAATTCACTGCCTCCTGTGACAGCTTTGGGACAGCTCTCATTGTTAAGAACGATTTTCCCAACACAAAACCTAAAATTGCTTCTTAGGAATTCCCAATCATTGCTCCTAGTTCTGTCCTGAGGGGAACCAAATAAGTCTAATCTCTGTTCTGCAGGCCAGCCCTCCAGACTCTTGAAGACTTCCCTCATGTCCGTTCTGTCTTCTCTTCTCCAAGCTAAATATCTCAAGTTCCTTTCACCATTCCCCATAGGGCATGATCTCAAGGCGTTCCACCATCCAGGTTGTTCTCTTCTGTGGGTGCTCTCCAATTATTAATGTCCTTCCTTAAATACAAACTCAATAGGTGCTTAACTAATTGAATTGAATTGTACAGTTCTTTGGCCAGCATCTTTCAGAGAAGGGATCAAATTGGGCCAGAATCCTTAGGTGGGCCCAAAGAGTTGCTGCTATCTATCCAAGAGAAGACTTTTAGATAAACGTTCCAGGTCTGTGAACCAATGAGTCTGGCTGTAGAAACACCAGGGACAGTGCAGGAGGTTTAGTGCTGGGAAGGTGTGTTTCCAGAAAAACAACTGAGAAATGAGTCCATAAAACATCTGGCGAAAGATGCAGGGGTGGGATGGCTTAATGATGTTACTCTATATTGCATTGGCAGTGACCATTCTTGAAGGGAAACTTTTGTGGCAAGCAGTGGGAAGTGGTGTGCAAACCTTAAAATAGTATAGAAATATGACAGTATCATAATTGTTGTTAGAGCCGTAACTAGCAAGGGGCCACTGAGGCTTTATCCCAGGGTGCTAACATGAATGAATGTTTAGTTTTATCCTCCCTTCTCCCCTTCAAGAGGGACATGTTTGATGGGAGACAGGTGGCATTATAGCCTTGAGGTTTGCAAAGTATCTCACTTATATTTCATTTGATTCTCAACACTATACCATGTGAGATATTAGTGCTGTTGTTCAGTCGTGTCAGTCATATTCGACTCTTGGTGACCCCTTTGGGGTTTTCTTGGCAAAGATACTTGAGTGGTTTGCCATTTCCTTCTCCAGCTCATTTTACAGATAAGGAAGGTTAATGAGGAAGCAGGGTAAAATGACTTGCCCAGCCAGGGTCACATGGCTAATAAGTGTCTGAAGCCAGATTTGAACTCAAAAAGATGAGTCTTCCTAACTACAGGCCACACATTATATCCACTGTGCCACCTAGCTACCCTTAGGTATTATTAATACCCCTTTTTACAGATTAAGAAACTGA
Organism: Petaurus breviceps papuanus; assembly: GCF_028583685.1. NCBI lineage: Eukaryota > Metazoa > Chordata > Mammalia > Diprotodontia > Petauridae > Petaurus > Petaurus breviceps. The sequence goes on along the minus strand of NW_027185573.1, from coordinate 4,394,838 downwards.
GGCCCAAGGCTTTTAAATGACCTGCCCAGGTTCATATAGTGAGAAAACTTGTAAGATAGAATTAGAGCTGAGGTCTTCCTGAATCCAAGTCTATCGCTGTCTCCACTCTTCTGTTTAGCTACCAATAGCTAGTAACTGGGTAGGTGGATAATCAGATTCCTCCCTCCATATCAGGTCCCTGTGGAGCAGAAGGACTCCCAGCCTTGGGTTGCACATGTCCTCACCTAGATCCCATCAACGTCATGCCTCTTTGCCAAGTTACCTTCTTCCATACCGTAGTGGCACAGGAGAAAGAAAAAAACACTATTTCTGAGGTCACAGGTTCAAATTTGCCTTTTGATGCTTACTTATTGCTGTGACCTTGGGAAAGTCATTTCCTTTCCTGAACCACAGTTTTCTTATCTGTAAAACGAAGGGATTGGTCCAGATGATGTCTGAGGTTCTTTCTAGCTACAGTTTTAGGATCCTATGACCTCCACACTGCCCAAATACAATCAACCAGTGCAGAGTGCCCATACTGCCCAGGCCTATTTCACATGTGACACTCAGGGGCAGTGACCATGTTGACCCACATCAGGATATATCTCCTTATCACCCCCAAAAGAATTTGCCTCAGGTGCTAGAATTCCTAGCTAATTGCACTAATTATAAGCAATGAGACAAATAGCAACTGCAATTTAAATTATGCTTTAAGATTTATAAAGTACTTGATGTAGGGAACTCCTCTACCAAGGCTGATCACTATCTGCTTACCCCAGGGTCACACAACCAATATGGGATCACAGAGAGAGAAGGAGGGAAGAGAGAGATAAAGAAAGATGAGGGAAGAGAGAGAGAAGGAGGGGAAAAGAACTGAGTTGTGCTTTCATTTCCTTGGGGAAAAAAAGGCATCATAGAAATGCAAATTGACACAGGATTTGTTATTGTTGTTATGTGCCCATCAAACCCCTAGATTCAGGAAATCAGAAGTGGATTAAAGGAAGGAACATCATCAGTGGAAACTGTATAAAAACTCTGAGATTAGTTTCAAAGAAAATAAGCTTTAGTGACAAAATGAAGTATTTCCTGGTTCTAAAGATGTTAGGAAATGCTTCCATTTTTCTCTACCAACTGTGTGTCCATGGATGATTAGAGAGGCAGAAGACAAGGAGACTGGACCTGGAGTCAAGAGGGCATTGATTCCATCTTCCAATATCTATGTAATGGTTTTAGGACCCTATGCAAGTCATCTTCCCTCTGTGAGGTTGTTTCCTCATCTGCAAAATGGGGGAAATAATAACTACAGGTTATAGTGAGGACCAAATAAGATCATCATAATGTCCTTGCAAAGAACTTTGTTAACCTTAATATGACACACATTTATATTTATAATATTATCATTATTACAAACATATAAATATTAGATATTATCATTGTTATATGAATGACTAACTCCTTGCTAGCTTGCTAATTAATTCTATTAATGGCTAATAGAATCATAAATTTAGAGCTGGGAAGGATCTTAGAGGCCATCTAGGCCTGCTTTCTCATTTTACAAATAAGGAAACTGAGACCCAGAAAGGTTAAGTGATTCACCCAGTCACACAAATAGTAAGCAATGGAAGTGGGACTTCAACACATATTCTTTGATTCCAAAGCTATTGCTATTCCCATTGTATTACACTGCTTCTTTTTGCCCTTCCTCAGTTTCCCAAAGAGGGCAGAGTGATCCTCCTTCTGGCCTGGATATGATCATTGGAGCCAATATAGGTGGATGGCGGACAGTGGGCAACACTGGGAGTTTATATTATAATCTAGTCTTAGTAAAGAGACAACAGGAAGAAGGAAGAAGTAGACATATAGATGAAATTCCTTGCTGTGGTTGTTGAGTGTTTCATACTTTCTCAAGAAAAGGATTTTTTAAGATTGAACTATTGTTCAGTCATTCAATTGTGTCTAAATCTTTGTGACCCCATGGGCCATAGTATTCCAGGCTCTTCTATCCTCCACCATTTCCCAAAGTCATGCTTGTTGCTTCCATCATATTATCTATCCTTCTTATCCTCTGTCATTTCCTTTCCTTTTTCCTTCAATCTTTCCTGACATCAGGGTCTTTACCAATGAGCCCCAGCTTCTCATTATGTAGCTGAAGTATTTAAATTTCAATTTTAGTATCTGACCTTTTCTTTAAGAATTGACTGGCTTGACCTCCTTACTGTCCAAGGGACTCTCAAAAGTCTTCTCCAGCCCCATAATTTGAAAGTTGTTTATTCTGTAGAACCCAGCCTTCTTTATAGCCCAACTCTCACCGTCCTCCATTGCTCCTGGAAAAACCATAGATTTGACCATACGGACATTTGTCAGCAAGTTGATGTCTCTGCTTTTTAGTTGCTATCCAGATTTGTCATAGCTTTCTTTCCAAAGAGCAAGCATCTTTCAATTTCATGGCAGCAGTCGCCATCTGCAGTGATCTTTGAGTCCAAAAATATAAAATCTTATGTTGCTTCCATTTTTCTTCCTCTATTTTGCAGGAAATGATGGGACCAATTGCCATGATTTAATTTTTTTATGTTAAGCTTCAAGTCAGCTTTTACACTCTCTTCTTTCACTCTCATCAAAAGGCTTTTGAATTTTTCCCCACTTTCTACCTTGAGGGTGGTATCATCTGCATCTTTAAGATTATTGATATTTCTCTCAACAACCTTAATTCTGTCTTTTGATTCATCCAGCCTGGCATTCCTCATGATTTACTCTACATATAAGTTAAATAAATAAGGTGACAATAAACAGCTTTATCATACTCCTTTTCCAGTCTTACACCAAGAGCAGTTGTGTTTGATTCTAATTTCTGCTTCTTGACCCACATACAGGTTCCTCAGGAGGCAGGTAAGGTGATCTGGTACTCCCATCTCTTTGAGGAGTTGTAATCCATACAATCAAAGGCTTCAGTGTAGTTAATTAAACAAGTAGATTTTTTTCTCTGTAACTCCCTCAGTTTCTCCATAATCCAGCAAAAGTTGGCAATTTGGTCTCTAATTCCTCTGCCTCTTTCAAAACCAGTCTGTTCTGGTAATTCTTGGTTCACATATTGCTAAAGTCTAGCTTACAGAATCTTAAGCATAAACTTACCAGTGTGTGAAGTGAGTACAATTGTTCAGTAATTTGAACATTCTTTGGCATTGCCCTTCTTTAGGATCAGGATATTAAATGATTTTTTTCCAATCCATTAGCCACTATTGAATTTTCCAAATTTCCTGGCATATTGAGTGTACCACTTTAATAGCATTATCTTTTAGGGTTTTAAATACCATCACCTCCACTAGCCTTATAACTGTTAGTAGTGCTTCCTAGAGATTACTTGACTTCATTCTCCAAGATGTCTGGCTCTAGATCACTATCTATACCATCATGATTATTGGTGATGTTAAGATCTTTCTTGTATAATTTTTCTTTATATCCTTCCCACCTCTTCTTAATCTCTTCTACTTCTGTTAAGTCCCTACCATTTTCATCTTTTATCATGACTCTTTTTGTATGAAACATTCCCTTGATATCTCTAATTTTCTTGAAGTGATCTCTTGTCTTGCCCATTCTGTTGTTTACTTCTGTTTCTTTGCATTACTTATTTAAGAAAACCTTCTTATCTTTCCTTGCTACTCTCTGAAATTCTGCATATTCAGTTGGGTAGATCTTTCCTTTTCCCTTCTTCAGACTAGACTAGATGTTTACATAATTGCATTCCAATTCTAAAATTCTATGATTCTGTTAAAATTGGTCTAGTATATAAATACTAGGTCCCATTGTGCAGTACTCACTTATTCTGGCCAGAAAGTGACCCAGATGCTTCCATCCATCCCTGAATCAAACCCATTATGCTTTCTTTCTTTAAAAGAATGACCTGAGCCTCAGTTTCAACACTACTAAAGTGTGTGTGATCAGTACAGAATCATAGAATTTCAAAGTGGACCACAGTGTCTATCTGCCCCCACCCAAACCCAGTTTGGGGAAGGAAAAATGCCTACTCTCCCTACTTCACAAAACTGTTATGGTGAAGGTGCCTTAAACACCTCAACTATGCTACAGAAATAGAAGTATTATTATTTTCATTATTCTCTATGTGGAAAATTGCTGACAAATTGCATTGTCCTGGAGAGCTGGGGTTTTGTGGATTTTTCTTTTGATTCTCTCTCACAGAATCAAGTAATGCCACTTGTGAGTTATGAGGGTTTTGTGCTTGTCCAAATTAATTTTTGTCTTTTGGATGTAGTAGGCCCAATCCTTTCAGTGAGTTGTGAATAGGGACCAGCACCCCCATCTAACTCTGATTGGGTCTAAGAAAACATATCTTGAAGCAAAATGATGCTTGTTCAGAGAAGGGCCTAGGAGAGGGGAGACCACAGTTCCATAGAAACAGTGATGTGTTTCCATATTCTGGGGTAGCAGCTCTCACTGTTTTTTGTCTCAGCACCCTTTTACACTCTTAAAAATTATTGAGGACCTCAAGGGTCTTTCTTTTGTGTGGGTTATATTTATTGATATTCATCATATTTGAATTTAAAACTGATATAATGTTTACAATATTTATTTACTAATTTAAAATAACAATAATAAACCCATTTCATGGTAACATAAATAACATTTTTAGAAGAAAAAACTATTGTTTCCAAAAGAAATTAGTGTGAAGAGCGGCATTGTTTTACATATTTTTGCAAATCTCTTTAATGTTTGACTTTATAGAAGACAGCTGGATTCTCATATCTGCTTCTGCATTCAATCTGTTGTGATATATTGTTTTGGTTGAAGGATATGAAGAAAATCTGGCCTCCCACAGATATGTAGAAGAAAAATATAGTATTTTTAAATGGGCAGATAACACTGTAGTTATGTTGTGAAAATAGTTTTGAGCTTGCAAACCCCCTGAAAGATATGCAGGACCTTCAAGGATCACAGGCCACTCTTTAAGGATGATTGCTCCAGTTGGATCGTAGATCCATAGTTGTATAAGAGTCTAATCCATTCCATTCCCCATCCCTGTCCTTATTTTATTGACGAGAAAACTAAGGACCAGAGAGATTCAGGTCAACCAAGTAGTAAGTGAACTCAGAGCCTCTCATTCCAAAGTCAGTAGTTCTTCCACCCCTTCCATACTGCCTCATGGATCCATGATCTCAGTGTGACTAATGCCTCCAAAGGTGCTGATCGCAACCCTTATATGCCTCCTTATCCCATAGCATTCTTGCTCATATTCTTCTCTACAATAGAGGGTTCATTTGACCATTTGGAAGCCTCCTGATTTTGAGGTAACTGACCCAGGTAACCCCCAGACAAGCAATTAAACATCATTCCATCACTAAGCTTGTATTAAGCACCTACTATGTGCCAGACACTGTTCTAGGCCCAGTCAAATCAGCAGGAAACTTTTAAGTACTTACTATATATGAAGCACCGTGCTAAGCATTGGGGATAGATACAGAGAGTAGCAAAAAGAGTCTAATGGGGGAGACAACATAAAATCAGTTGTATGTAAGCAAGCTATATTTATGAGAGTTAGGACAGTGGCTTATCCCAGTTTTCTCAGATAAAATTGTGTCTTATCTAAGATAAATTGTAGATAATCAATAAAAGGAAGGCACTAGAATTAAGGGGAATTGGGAAAGGCTTCCAGGAGAAGGGGGTATTTTGAAGGAAGTCAGGAAAGCCAGGAGGCAGAGACAAGGAGGGAGAGTGTTCCAGGCAAGGGAGTAGCCAGAGAAAATGCCTTGTGTAAGAAATAGCAAGGAAACCAGTGTTACTGTGGAACACAAAGACAAAAATTAACAAATCAAATATTTCTTAGGCACCTACTGTGTGCGGTGCCCAGTGCTAGGCCCTGGGAATGTAAAGACCAAAATGAAACAGTCCTCTCCCTCAAGAAGCCTTCATTCTAAAAGGAGAAGATAAATCTCAATCCTTAGGTATATACAAAATAAACACAACTTAATTTTTTTTGCAGGGAGGGCTCTATCAAGAGAGACTTCATCACTTATCCCTCATTCTCATCCAATCCAGTAAAATAATATCCAGCAAACACTTATTAAGCATTTATTATGTTCCTGGCACTGTGCTAGGCTATAGGGATACAAATAACAAAAAGAAAAATAGTCCTTACCCCCAAGAGACTTATAATCTAATGGGGGAAGACAACACACAAAATGAGGCTGGAAAGTGGGGAGAGGGACCAGGGGCATCTTGTTCTGTGGAGCTAAAACCAAACAGAACAGCAGGTGTGAGTGGACAAGTCCAGTTTCTGCCGTTTATAGAAGGCATTGGGAGGAGTTTGATACTCAGCCCTCCAATCAGAAGGGAGAGGAAGTTAAAGGAGGTGTTGTCAATCAAGGTCGTGACATGACCAGATTGCCTCCTTTTCTATTCATACATGAATTTGGTAATGTCTTTGCAATGTTTGATGCATGCAAGGCACTATCATAGAGCAAACATGGCAGAGAGTATCCAGGTGAAGATCAGCAGAGGCAAAAACAGTCAGCACTGTCATCAGAAAAAAAGTAGAGACCACCTGAACGGAAAGAAGAAATAGATGAAATGTGCAGGGAACAGGTTGCAAAACATGGCAGAGAGGTATGAGGGAGTAGCGATGAGAGATCTCATTTAACTGGATTTCAGACTGGGAACTAGGAGAAAATTTAAAGGTCATCTAATTCATTCCCTTGATTATATAGCTGAGGAAAATGGAGGCCCAGGCAGGTTGTATAACTTGACTAAATTCGCACAGCTTGTGAGAAGCAGAAGTAGGATTTTAATCCATGTTCTTTCATTCCAGATCTAATGCTTTTTCTGCTTCATATCTATCTTATATCTCTCGCTCTGCCCAAAGCAGAATGGTGAACACTCTTGACTTTCCTTGATAATAATTTCTTCTGAAAAGAAAAGATGGAGTTATCACTGAGGGGGACTGTTATTCTGAATCTGATTCTCACTTGCAAGGAAAAACCAGTTGCTATGGGTGGAAATAATAAGAACCTTGGGGAAAATTCTCCCCTAGAATATATTAGAAAGGAGAGAAGAGTCGGGGAGTCTGCCACTTACCCTTGATATGGGGAGAGCAGATTTCAAAATGTTTATAGAAAAGATAGGTAGGATGTGATAGCCTAAAATTCTGAAGAGGAAGTCATTCCAGGAGGCTTTCAAGAATAAGATGCTGAATATATGTGTGTGTGTGTGTCTGTGTATTATATATATATATTTAAAATAACATGGTATCAGAAATGCCAAGCACAGATCATGGGAAATCTGGACAATAGGGAATTCTCAGCTGCCATAGACCAAGAATCAGAACTTCAATACTGGCACTATAGTCACTCCCAGAGTCCCACCCCCCCAAGATTAAGAGCCAGGCTGGTCCAAAAGGCTGAAGCATTTCTCAGTGCCACGCTTCAGGGTGGCTTTCTGTACCATCCAAACAATTAAGATAACAATTTAGAGCCAGATGTCTGGATGGAAAATGAGAGACTGAATTTTCAATGGACTTTGTTTTGTGGGGGAGTTTGGGGTATGCTTCCTTGGTTTGACTTTAGCCAAGTCTGGCTATTTTTTAAAGGAAAATTATGTATGTTGCACCTTTTAAATGCCAATGTTTAAAAATAGGCATATATGTGTTTCCATGACTGAAATCCAATGCAGACCTCATGTTCTTCCCTTTCTATCACCTTCTTCCTTTTTTCCTTCTTTTCTTACTCTTTTATTGGTTTCAATAAATGGTTACCTTTCAGCTCTGAAAAAATCACATACTAAAGAAAGAGAAACAGTCCAACTAAGAGGAAAAGGCTATGTTTTCTAAACAGACCATAGAGAATTCACTGATTATATTAATTATAAAGAAATAGAAATAAAAAGTATGGACCAAAGATGGAAGCAAGGGAAGGTAAGCAAATTAATATAAGATTGCGGCATGATCTTGTAAGAATAGTATCAGAAAGCCTAAGGTTCTAAATGAGCTGAAGCTGGCAAGGCAAGTTACAGACAACAAAAAGGCCTCTTCAGGCTATCTTGGTGAATAGAAGAGGATTTCAAAAATGGGATAAGATAGCTGCTTAGGAAATATGAAACAATGAAAAAAAGATAACAGAGAGAAGGTAGAGCTGCTTTACTCTTCATCAGCTTGTTTTCTCTACCAAAGAAGATGACCTTTGGACTGAAAAGGACAGAACAAAAATGACTAAGAGGGAGTTGATGCCCAAATAAGTGAAAAATAGTAAGAAAGCAACTAGCTGTCCTTTGTGAGTTCAAATCACCAGGAGCAGCTCTACTGCATCCTAGGGCAGAAAAAGAAGGGAAGGATAAAAGGGAAGAGAAAGGGAAGGGAAGGGAAGGGAAGGCATTTATTAAGTGTTTACCATATACCAAGCACTGGGAATACAAATTTAAAAAGCTAGACAGACTCTGATCTCATATAACTCATATTCTGCAGAAAAACTTAGAGGAAGATTCAGATTCAGTGCAGATAGGGCCTGGTGGGTACAAGATCAGGGACCTTGGTGGGTACAAGGTCTAAAGAAGTAGATGATTCTGCTGAGCTAGCGTTTTTGAAAAATCATAGAGAACGGAAAAGGCATGAAAAGACTAAAAATTCTACCCCAATTTTCAAGAAAAGGAAGATAATGGATTTCATCAACTATAAGACAATGAACTTGATTTCAATTTCTGATAAAAATTTAGAGCCTATTATTAAAAAAGATGGTTAATATATATCTAGAAAAGAAGAGGTGATCAAAAAAGCCAAAAGGGTGTCATTAAGAAGAGTCTATAATAACCTAACCTAATTTTCTCTTTTGATATAACTAGAAAGCCAAGAAAGTGCTAGAAAGCTAGAAAATCAGAAAAATTCAATATGCTAGGGGGAGATATAATATTTAGATAAGACACAGTACCTGCCCTCATGAAGTTCACAATCCATGAGAAGAAGGTTCTATTAGTCCATTACACATAAGTAATAGAATATTAACTGATAAATGCATAAGGGACATCTTGTAATATATGTGAGACATAGATCCAATTCTTCATGTCTTAGAGTCCTCTAGAGAAATGAACTTGTACACTGCAGTTTAAGGATCACTTCTTGAACCTCTGCTATTTAACATTTTTATCCATGATTTGCCAAACATTGGTGGAAGGGACATGTTTATTAAATTGACAGATATCCTCACGCAGGGAAAAAGATCTAACAGTGAATGAGTCATATTCAAAACAGAGTGCAACAAGGTAGAATGTTGGTTTACATATAATTTAATGAAATGTAATAAGAATAAACATAAACTATTATGTTTGAGTTTAAAAAATCAATTTCCCGTGTACAAGATTATAAAGTCATGACTAAAAAGCAGTTTTATGAAAATGTTCTAGGCATTTTAGAGGCCTCCAAACTCCATGTAAGTTGATAATATGTTAAGGTCATCCCTGAAGCAAATGAAATCTTAAGTTATATTTTTTAAAAAAGGCATAGTGTAGGGGCGGCCAGGTAGCACAACAAGTAAGAGCACCGGCTCCAGTGTCGGGATGATCTGAGAATCGAATCCAGGCTCATCAAAACACCTGGCCGTGTAAACTTGAACAAGTTACTTAACCCAATTGCTTAAAAAAAAAAAGGCATAGTGTGTGTGTGTGGGGGGGAAGGTGGAGCCAAGATGGCGGAGTAGAAGCAGGACCTCCCCACTGCTCCAGCTTCCACCTTCCCCAATCCATGTAAAAAGGGGACTCTAAATAAACTTTGAAGCTGCAGAACCCACAAAATGACACAGAGAAGCTAACCTCCTGCTGAGGACAGCCCGGCAGGCCAGAAGGAATCGGCCAGCACAGTGCTCTGGGAGCCAAGCCCAGCCCCACACTGAGGCTTTAGCTCCAGGGCAGGCCTGCCCAGCCGCCAGCCAGAGGGACTCCTGATCAGCAGCAGCTGTGGCCATTTCCAGAATTATCAACACATAGATGCTAAGGACAAAGTGAGAGGTCAGTGCAGTCTGGACTTTGGGACCCAGTAAGTGGGAGTGCTTTGGCTTTTGCACCCAGGGCGAGAAGCCGCTGAGTCACAGGCACAGCCAGCCAGCTCCAGGAGGCAGCTTCAGCTCCTGGCCTGCAGAGTATAGGGGAACCAAGCACCAGTCTGAGGGGTAATTGCTCTTGCTTTAACCTGCTTCGATCGGGATTGAAGTCTAGGGTGGAGGTCTTGGGGTGTAGGTCCAGCTTGCCAGAATGTGTGGAGGCTTCAGAGAGGGCACCCATCTAATACCTCCAGCAACTGAGAAAACCCCAGTGTTTGGGAAGAAAGCTCCCCTGTTTGGTGGCAAAGGCCTACTGTGGCAAAAAGCCCAGGGGTCAAGTGACTGAGGGGCAACATGACCAGGCAAAGGAAACAAAGCAGACAGAAGATTCCAACATTACACTCCTATATTGGGGACAAAAAGGAGCAAAGCATGGAACAGGAGGAAGACAGTGAAGTCAGAACACCTACACCAAAAGCTTCAAAGGAAAATACAAGCTGGTTACAGGCCATAGAGGACCTTGAGAAGCAGATAAGAGAAGTGGAGGAAAAATTGGGAAGAGAAATGAGAACAATGCAAGAAAATTATGAAATGAGAGTCAAAAGCCTGACTGAGGAAAATAACACTTAAAAAGCAGACTTACTCAAATGGCAAAAAAGGCTCAAAAAGGCAATGAGGAGAAGAATGCCTTAAAAAGCTGAATTTGCCAGATCAAAAAAGAATCTCAAAAGCTCAATGAGGAGAATCATTGCTTCAGAATTAGATTGCAGCAAATGGAAGCTAATGACTTTATGAGAAATCAAGATGCTGTTAAACAGATCCAAACAAATGAAAGAATAGACGGCAATGTGAAATATCTCATGGGAAAAACCACTGACCTGAAAAATAGATCCAGGAGAGATAATTTAAAAATTATTGGACTACCTGAAAGCCATGATCAAAGTAAGAACCTAGAAATCATCCCCCAGGAAGTTCTCAAAGAAAACTGCCCTGATGTTTTAGAACCAGAGGGGAAAATAGAGCTTGAAAGAATCCACCAATCACCTCCTGAAAAAAGATCCCAAAAAGAAAACTCCTAGGAATATTATAGCCAGGTTCCAGAATTCCCAGATTAAGGAGAGAATATTACAAGCAGCCAGGAAGAAACAATTTGAATATCGTGGAAACACAATCAGGATAACCCAGGATCTGGCAGCTTCTACACTGAAGGATCTAAGGGCTTGGAATATGATATTCCAGAGGTCAAAGGAGCTGGGATTAAAACCAAGAGTCACCTACCCAGCAAAACTGTGTATCATGTTTCAGGGGAAAATATGGTCATTCAGTGGAATAGAGGACTTTCAAGCATTCTTGCTAAAAAAACAGAATTGAACAGAAAATTTGATATTCAGATACAAGAAGCAAGAGATGCATGAGAAGGTAAACAGGGAAAAGAAATCATAAGGAACTTATCAAAGTTGAACTATTAACATTCCTAAATGGAAAAACAATAATTGTAACTTATGAAACTTTTCTCAGTAGTTGAAGGGATTAGAAATATATAGATATTTGTCTATATATGAGGGTATATGGGCATATGAATACATATGTGAATGTGTGTATGTATATATATATATATATATATATATACTTACAGGTATACATAGATAGAGGGCACATGACCAATTTAACAGGAAGGGATGATGCTTAAAAGGTGAAATTAAGAGGTAAGAGAGGAATATAATGAGAGGAGATGGGGAGAGACAGAATGGGGTAAACTATCTCATACAGAAGAGGCAAGGGAAAATGTCTACAATGGAGGGGAAGAATAGGAAGGCAAAAGGGAATGGGTCAACCTTATTCCCATTGAATTTGGCTTGGGGAGGGAATGAAATACACACTAAATAGGGCATCTCACCCTCCAGGAGAGTAGGGGGAGGAGGAGATGAGAGGGAAGATGATGGAAGAGAGGGCAGGCTGGGAGGGAGGGAAGTTGGAAGCACCCACTTTTGAAAAGGGACGGGATCAAAGTAGAGAACAGAACAAGTGGGATGTGGGATAGGAGGGAGGGAAATATAGTCAGTCTTTTACAATATATCTACTATGTTATTGTTTTGCATTAGTCACACATTTACAAGCTATACTGAACTGCTTATCTTCCCAGTAAGGGTGGGAGACAAGGGAGGAAGGGAATGAATCTGCAATTCAAAGTTTTAAAATAAAATATTCAAATATATATATATACATACATATATATATATATATACTATTATTAATACTATTTTACATGTAATTGGGAGGTGAGGTGTACAGGCACTGGGGCATAGAGATCCACTGGAGGAGTCAAAGGGGGTATGGGAGAGGATATGGGAGAGAGCAGATTGGAGGAGGGGATATCCTGTGGGACTGCTATTTTGGGGTGGTGGGTAGGGGAAAAACGGGGAGAAAATTTGTAGCTCAAAATCTGGCAGAAATGAATGATGTAAACCAGAAGTTAATAAAGCATTTGAAAAAAAAAGGCATAGTGTCCAGGGCTATAGAAAGGAAAGCCTTGCTGTAACCTGTCCTAAGTAGATGATATCTGAAGTAATGTATTCAGTTCTGGGCACTATATTTTAGGGAGGACATTGACAAAATGGAGAGCATACAGAGGAGGGTGACCGAGAGGCTAAGGGAACTCTCAAACCTATGCCCTAAGAGGTTGACTTGAAGAAAAGGGAGATTTATTAGCCTCAGGAAGAGAAGCCTTGTAGGATACATGATAGCTGTCTTCAAGAAATTGAAGAGCTGTCATGTATGTGGAAGAGGGGTTGAATTAATTTTGCTTTGCTCCCAGAGACCATCACTAGGAATAATGAATGGATATCTCCATCAACAAAATATAAGCTCCCTGAGGGGCACGGGCTTTCCCCTGCTTTTGTCTTTGTATCTCCAGCACTTATCACAATGCCTGGAATAATGGTTGGTTGGTTGTTGTCCTGTGTTCTCAAAAAGGACCAAAATGGAACCTGTATATTGGGGTCAATGTACAATGTGTGCTCTGTGGCAGATCAGACCAATACAAGCTCGGAATGCTCTACCACAGGTTTGGCACAAACAGTCCGTGTGAATATTTGGGGTAAAGATGTCTTTAAATCTGCAAATCTAGAATATAGTAAGTGCTTAATAAATGTTTGATTGAGTGATGATGTGATTAAACTGCTAAGACTTAGCTGCTAAATTGAAAATGGACTGAAATTTGCATTGCTATTAGGAGTTCCCAAGTGCTGGGAGTTCCCTATGCTGATGAAATAAAAACTGATCTGCATATTCTCTTAATAATATTAATAAAATTAACCTGAAATGAAGTTTTTAGGCTGACCATATGTGGAATAGATCAGTGGCTCCCTTTGAAAAGGGGCCTAGACATTCCCCAGCTAGTAGACATTCTGTCTTAAGGACCAGTACCTGAACATAATAGAAAATTGCATTTGGTTTCCTTCTTTTTTGGAAAGGCCTGGACTAATAGAAGATACAAACAACTACTTCACTTTTTTTTTTAAATTGCTGATTCAGATTCAAGAAAGTTTAGTGAAAAGCATAAAGTAAAATAAAATCCCTGGGCTCAACATTTTTAAAAGTTTGCTTAAGTCGTCCAAGGACTATAGAAGAGGCATTGGTTTAAAAAAAAAAAAAGTATGGAAGAGGAGGGGAAAACTCCGAGAGCCTGACAGTAAAAGAAAAATGGGTCGATTTCAGGAGGTTTTTTTTTTAAATTTCCAATTTTTTCCTCCTCAGCGGTATTTACTTTTCCTTTTTATATTTGAGATTAATAGCAAAGGTATTGCTAATGCAACAGAGGATAAAGATAAACAGCTTTTTATATGGATGGCATCCTTCTGGACACATGGCCTGATTTATGAAAATGTAGTCTGTTTACTTCACTTCGTGCCAGACTGTTGAGACGAGAGAAAAACGTGTACCTGGTTCTAAAAGCTCTGGTGCATCTGTGGTCACCCCTTCCTTGCTCCCCCTCCTCTTCCCTGAGCTATTCAAGTTACAGCCTAACACTAATGATAGTAGCTAGCATTTATTTGTCATTTTAAGATTTGCAAATATATGTATATGTATACCTATATATATATATAAACACAAATTCATCTGCATGTATATGTGCATATATTTACTTATACATTTATTTATGTATTTGAATAAAAACATTTGAATGTGTTCATTCATTTGATTCATTTAGATATATATTCATTTGATTATATATTTATTCATTTGATCACATATGCATATATATATATATATACATATGCACACAAACATATATATGTTGTTGTTTAGTCATTCTTCAGTTGTGTTTGATCCTTCGTGACCCCATTTGGAGTTTCCTTGGCAAAGATACTGGAGTGGTTGGCCATTTCCTCCTCCAGCTCATTTTACAGCTGAGGAAACCAAGGCAAACAGGGTGAAGTGACTTTACCCAGGGTCACACAGCTAAGTGTCTGAGGCCAGATTTGAACTCAGGTCTTCCTGACTCCAAGCCCAGTGCTCTATCTATTGTTCAACTTAGCTGCTATCTATTATCTACCTAAATATTTATATGTGTGTGTATGTATGCATATAAATGAGGATATGTATATATATGTATATTCATACGCTTATACATGTATTGGCTATACATACATATATAGCTAAGAACTATTATTATCCCCAATAATAACCCACTCTCTAGGGTGGGAAAAATGCTCCCATAATAGATTGTTTGCTCTCATTGTTACCATATTCTGCATCACTTTCTTAGGTCCAGATCACCAATGAAACAAATCATCAAGCCCTGATGTATAGCATTTGTCAGTTTCTGAGGAGTAAATGCTCACACTGAAAATTTAACAATCAGTTCTCACCATTCCAGTTGAGTTCAACCCATCTATGCTCCCATTCCACATTTACATAACTGTAATAAGTTTTCTCCATTCCAATTTCCATCCCTTGCTCCTAGCTCTGCTCTCTGGGACCAAGTCAAGCAAGGCTAACCCTACCTTCCAGGTGGAGACAACTACCATCCCTTCACCCCCCCACCCGTAATCTTCTCTTCCATATGCTAAATACCTCAAGTTCTCTCAACTTCATATGTCACAGGCTTGACAATATTTATCAGTACAAGGTCTCCCACATAGGAAGCCTTTAATAAAGGCTCATAGAAAGGAAATGAATTCATTTTCTAGAAGCAAATCAAATTTTTCTGTAATGCGGATAAACATTTTACCTTGTGAGCCCACCAAGGTGAAGACTTGGGTCCTCTAAATGACTTCAGAAGGACAGCTAAGATCGGTCATAGGATAGTGAGAACAAGGGACGTGGAGGATCAGCTAGCCCCCTCATTTTACAGAGGAGTAAAACAAGACTGAGGGGAATGAGGTGACTTGTACAAGGTGGCCCAGGTAGTAAGCATCATAGGAAGGATAAGAACCCAAGTCTCCTGATTCTAAAACAAACAAACAACAACAACAACAACAAAAAAAAAAAACATGGCTTTAAGTCAACTGAATCAACAAAACAACTATCCAGGGAGTTCTTTCTATTGTACCACATTTTTTTTTTGTCATTTAGGGTTTTTCCCCCCTGAAGCATTTTCTGGGGGAAGTGGAGGATGCATTTTTATTTCTTATCATTTGTAATCTTGAGGTGATGCTTTTTTAACCTCTTATCATATGCAATGGGAGACAGTGAGGTTACCCTCCTATCCTTTATAATCCTGGCATAGATACTTGGTTTATGTCCTTTTGCTTCCACTCATAATGAGACTTCTCTTCTGGTTTCTCTCAGACCTGAGGCTTACAAAGCACTTTAGGAAGGATTAGTAGACTGGCTCCATAGCATCCAGTAGGTTAAAGAGCAGAAACAACTTCTTAGAAATGGAAAAGTGAAGTCCACCAAGTTGGTGATCCCCCCCAAAAAATGCAGGTTAAAATGGTTATCAAATGTAAGAAACCACCTCCATGAGCTAAATGCAGTTCTTAAGTCTGTGTCATTCTTGGCATCCGCCTCCCCATTGCCCAAATAAAACCTAAGTCTTGTCTCTCTTGATTGGCTAACTTCCTCCCCGCCCCCCACCAGAGAGCTAGGGAATCCTGCTAAGTGGGGAAGACCTAGAATTTGACCTTTAGAATTTTCATGTGCCTTCATTTGGGTTCATGAATTCTGAAATCTCATTACTTGATGGTAAAAGGTACTAGTGAAATAAGACCAAGAAGTCTGGTTTCTTTATAGCTAGGGACTTAAAAATATTATAAAATCTTTTTTAAAAATAAATATTTCATTAAAAGAAAGAAAGAGAGGGGTCAGAGAGAGGGAGAGGGTGAAGGGAGGAATTTAAAGTGGCTGTCTGATCCAGTTCCATCCCTTTCCAGAAGTAAAATATTTTACCTTCCTTCACTGTTTCTTTCAGTATTTCCTTTCTTTCTCTCTTCTTCCTATTCCTCCCTTTCATTTATCCCTCCCTTCTTTCCTGTCTCACATTCTTTCATTCTTCCCTTCATTCCTCTTTCCCTCAGATTCATCTCTCTTCCCTCTCTCTCTCTTTTCCTTTCAGCCCATCTTCCATACTTCCCTTTCTGCTTGCCTTTCTTTCCTTCTTTCCTCCCTCCCTTCATCCTATCTTTCCTTTCTTCTTTCCTTCCCTGTTTCCCTCTTTTCTCTCTTCCTGTCTTCCTTCCCTCTCCCTTCTTTCATTCCCTCCCTTCATTTTTTCTTTCCTTCCCTGTTTCCCTCTATTCTTTTCTTCCTTCCACTCTCTCTTCCTCCTTTTCTCCCTTCCTTCCCTCCCACCCTTCATTTTTTCTTTCCTTTCCTCTTTCCCTTTTTCATCTCTTCCATTCTTCCTTCTGTCCTCTTTCTTCCTTCCTTATTTCCTTCCTTTCTTCTTTCCTTCCTTCCTTCTCTGTTTTCTCCCTCCCTCCCTTCCATGGCTATTCTTTGTTTGGTTTATTTTTTAAGCAATTGGGGTTAAGTAACTTGCTCAAGGTTACACAGCCAGTTATTTCTGGGTGTGGTGCTAAGTATCTGAGCCCGGATTCGATCCCCAACACTGGGGCACTGGGGCTGGTGCTCTTACTCACTGAGCCACCTGGCCGCCCCTAAGCAATTGGGGTTAAGTAACTTGCTCAAGGTGTTTCTGGGTGGGTGCTAAGTGTTTGAGCCTGGATTCGATCCCCAGGTCATCCCGACACTGGGTCCGGTGCTCTTACTCTCTATGCTACCTGGCCGCCCCTCCATGGCTATTCTTGATTTAAAGAGACACAGAATTCTTGGGGTTTCAAAGGAAAAAGAGATCAAATCAGACCTAGTACAAAAAATATATACCTTGCTAAGTGGATATTAAAACCCATTGTTTCTGCACTGAAGCAGGATTATAAATTCAGTCATGGCACCCTAAAATCACCACTCTGGGCCAAGTTCTCATTTCCCCAACTATTTATGGCTGTTCAAAGATTGGGTTGCTATTTAGCCTTGAGCCCTCAGAGACAGTTCTGGGCTGCACACAGGTCATTTTGGAAAAGTATGCAGCCAATATCCCTTCTGCTCAAGTGATTTTTACTCAAACCCCAACCTCCTCAGTTTGAACTTTGAAATACGGCATCTGGCTAAAAGTACAAAAGCTTTGGGCTTCTTCTTTCTTCTGAGTGATTTTCAGATTAAAAACAGATATAGGGAAGTAAATGGAACCTCTTAAAATCTGTACACATGGACTGTTCCGAGCATTTCCGTGGAAGATTTTGAAATAAGCCATGGAGAGGATGTACTGAAGGCAGAAGCCCTGATCTGAGGGGGAGGCTCCTGGTCCTTTCCAGATGGCGAGGGAGTTGGGAGCTGTGACACAGGAGCAGTGATCTTAGGAAATAAAATGTCATCTCCCACAATGAAATTTCTAGAAAAAAAAATAAAGGGGAAGAAAAATCACTGCCTGAGGCTATTGTAACTGCAATTCTCCCAAACTGAGAAAGGGCAAAAAAACAAGGTTGGGAAGAGAGATTGTGTGAGTAAAATAGAAAAGCAGATATCTTTATTGATATCCAGGGACCCTTCTAGAAACTTGAATTCAGAGAGCTGCAGGAAAGACCTGCACTTGAACTGCCCTCAAGTATTAGCCAGTCGAATCTAGACAGTTAATCGACCCTGTCAGCCTCAGTTTCTTCCTTGATAAAAGAGAGAGTATAACAGTTCACCATCTACTTCACTTTGCTTGCTAAGTTAATCAATCACCAAGCATTTATTAGGCATTTTTTCCCAGGCATTGTACTGGGGATACAAAGGCAAAAATGAAATTCACTTGTCCCTGCCATCAGAAAGCTTACACTCTTAGCACATGAAGCAATGTGTTCAAATACAGATGTGTGTATATAGGTAGATAGATGACAGAATAGGCAATTCAGTTCAGTAAATATTTATTAAGCACTTACTATGTGCTGTGAACTGTGCTAAGTGCTAGGGATACAAAAAGAGGCAAAAGATAGTCCCTGCCCTCAAGGAGCTTACAATCTAATGGGAAAGACACCTACAGGAAGCAAGCTGTGTACAGGATAAATAGGAAATTAGCAGAGAGAAAACACTGTAATTAAGAGGCAAGAAGAAAGGCTTCCTATAGAAGGTGGAATTTTAGCTGGGATATAAAGGAAACCAAGGAGACTAGTATGATGGCTTCTCTGTACCTTGTCTGCCTCAGACAAACTACAACTAGAGTCATTGAACTAGGTCTGGATGCCACATGTAGGGAAGGACCCTGGTAAGTCCGAGAACATGGAAAGGAGATGAACTAGAATAGTGAGGGGAATAATAGTCATATACCACATGAGAATTGGCTGACGGAACTGGAGCTTGTTTAAGCTGGAAAAAAAAGAAGACTTAGAGGATTTTGAAATATGTGAAGGGCTATGAAACAAAAAAAAAAAGAATCAGACTAGCTTTCGACCACAGAGGAAAGAAGTAGCTGCAAGGAGCAGAAGTTTAGTGAGGGCATATTTAGAGTCAAATAAGGAAAAACTTTCCCAGAATTAGGGAAGTGAAATGAGCTCCTCAGAAGGTAGTGTGCTCCCCTTTCACTGAGGCAACTAGGGAGCACAGTGGGTTAAGAACTGAGTCTGGACTCAGGAAGAACTAAGTTCAAATGTAGCCTTAGACATTTACTAGCTGTGCGACCCAGGGCAAGTCACTTTACTCTGTCTACCTCAGTTTCCCCAACTGTAAAGTGGGAATAATAATAGCACTTATCCCATAGGAGTGTTGAGGCTCAAAGGAGAAAATAAACTTAGCAAAGTGCATGGCACATAGTAAGCATTATATAAATGTTACCTAATAGTAATAGTAGGGCAACTACGTGGCACAATGGGTAGAGATCTGGCCCTGGAGTCAGGAGGACCTGAATTCAAATCTTGACTCAGACACTTACTAGCTGTGTGACCATGGGGGCAAGTCACTTAACACTTTGCCTCAGTTTCTTCATCTGTAAAATGAGTTGAAGAAGAATGATAAATGACTCCACTATCTTTGTGAAGAAAATCCTAAATGGGGTCACACAGAGTCAGACAACATTGAAACAATGCAACAGTAGTGGTAGTAGTAGTAGTTGTAATAGAGGTGGTGACAGTGGTGACAATAGTAGTAGTTATTGTAGTACCAGTAGTAGTAACGCTGTAGAGAGTATTCTTGGTCAAGTTCAGGGTGGACTAGATGGCCTCTGAGGTCCCTCATAACTCTGAGAATCTAGGATACTGGTGAAGAAGACAAAGATGAAGATGAAGAAGGAGTAGGAGGAAGAGGAGAAAAGAAGAAGGAAGGGGAGAAGGAAGGAGAGGAGGAGGAGGAAGAAGAGAAATTTATAGAGTGCTTTTAAGGTTGGCAAAGACTTTTACACATCTCATTCAATCCTCACAACAGTGTGAGGTAAGTGTTATTATTATCATTGTACAGATGGAGAAACTAAGACTCAGAACAGTTATGTGACTTTCCCAGGGTCACACAGCTAATTGTTTGAGCCAACATTTAAATTCAACTCTTCTTGATGAGATCCCAGCTGACTTGAAGGGTTCACTCCCTTTTGAGTGGCTTAATTTTGCACTTTTCTTCTCTCCAATTCCATAAATGTTTATTTGCTTGTCCAGAGTGAAAGTCGATTCCAAACAGTACAATATATCACCACAGAATGGGGCCAATGGCTTCTTTCAAATAACGCCTTCTGCCAGGTAGGAGGCAAGAAGAAAGAACAGAATTTCAAATTTGGCCGATCTGTCTTTTAAAAGGAGAAAGAAAAAGAAAATACCAGCAACATAAAATGTACCACAAAATCTGGTGATATTTAAATAAGATTTAAATTCATTCCGCATTTAAACAGAAAAATGGGAAGTGGTATTAAATTCACATAAATGCAGGATTATGCCGATCAGAGTCAGAAATATTAAGTGTGCCCACATAACAGAAGAGAAGATGGCAGGTAGTGGGTTCATGAGAGGGCTCTGAGTCTTAATAGATAGTTCCGCCAAACCATGGGCATTGTAAAGCAGTGCTTAATAAATTATTTGACACGTCCATTTACTCATATTTTAACTAAAAGTAATGAACCAGCTTTGTCAGCTTGCCTAGGGAGCCAGTGCTCCAAAACCAGCTCCCAGAGCTGGAACATGAAGGAGTGGGTTACTGCATGATTACCTAGGAATTAGACAGAGATGAAAAAGGCATTAGGGAACATGGGAAGCAGGGATCACCTTCTTTTCTTTTTTTTTTTTTAAGAAAATTGGGGTTAAGTGACTTGCCCAAGGTCACACGACTAGCTTTTGTTTTGTCTGAGGCTAGATTTGAACTCAGGTCCTCCTGACTACAGGGCTGGTGCTCTACTCACTGTGCCACCTAGCCACCCCAGATCACCTTCTTTTGGCCTCTGGCGTCCCACATGATTTTATTAGCATCTCTTTTTCCCACTTTTTTTTAAAGCAATCGAGGTTGAATGACTTGCCCAGAGTCACACTACTAGTAACTGTCTGAGGTCAGATTTGAACTCAGCTTCTCCTGACTTCAGGGTCAGTACTCTATCCACTGTGCCACCTAACTGCCCAATATTCACTTTCCACAGTAAAATGTAAACTCCTTGAGGGCAGGGACTTTTTTTTTTGCTTTTCCTTTTGTATCTCTAGAATTTATCCCAGTGTTTGGCACAGAGTGAGATCATAGATCTAGACCTAGATCTAGATCTCAGAGGCTCTCTAGTCCAACTCTCAATTTAGAAGAGTAAAGTGAGTTCCAGAAGGGATTTTCCAAAGGTCACACAGGAGGGGATTTCATTCAATTCATAGGTTTTAGAGGATGGATAAAAAACTGGAAAGGAACTCAGAAGCCAAGTAATACTTTCACTTTACAGATGGGGATACTGAGGCTGAGGGAGGAGAAGTGATTAACCCAAAGTCACACAGGGAGTAAGCATGAGGATGGGGGAGTGGAGGCAAATTTTTGCACTCCAGTGACTCTGCTTCTTAATATCTATCATTTATATTTTCTTTAAGATTTGCAAACAATTTTACAAACAATCTCGTTTAATCCTCACAGTGCCAAGAGTTGCGTGCTATTATTATCCCCATTTAACAGATGAAAAAACTGGGGCAGATAGAAGTTAATAGACTTGCCCAAGTTCAAACCACCAGTAAATTTCTGAGACCAGATTTGTACTCAGCTCTCTCTAATTCCAGGTCCAGCATTTTTTCCATTGCACCATGTAGATATCAATAGAAAATATTTTGTGATATTGCCTAAGGTTTAATTGTATATCTAAAGCATGTGAGAAATAGGAATAGCCCTAAATTTGGAACCAGGTGATCTTGCCTGGGGACTCACCTGGGTCTCACATTTCCTAAGTGGGTGTGCCTAGGCAAATCCCTTTACTTTTCTTAACTCTGTTATTGTGGTTCAGTCATGCAGTTGTATTTGACTCTTTGTGACCCCATGGAAACCATGATCCTTCTATCCACCACCATTTCCTAAAGTCTGTCTAAACTCATGTTCATTGTTTCCATGACACTCTCTATCTATCTCATCCTCTTGCCATTCCATTCTCCTTTTGCCTTCAGTCTTTCCCATCATCAGGGTCTTTTCCAATGAGTCCCATCTTCTCATTATGTGGCCAAAGTATTTAAGCTTCAGCTTTGATATTTGACCTTCCAATGAATAACCTATAAGTATTGACAAATTTGATCTCCTTACTGTCCAAGGGACTCTCAAAAGTCTTCTCTAGCACCACAACTCGAAAGAATCGATTCTGCAGTGCTCAGTCATACATTGATTCTTGGAAAAACCATAGCTGTGACTATACAGACCTATGTCAACAAGGTGATGTCTCGGCTTTTTAGTATGCTGTCCAGATTTGCCATAGCTTTCCAGTCTATTCATCTATGAATTGAGGATAGTCGTATATACTCCACTTAACTAATAGGAATGTAGTGAAGAAAGTATTTTGTAAACCTTAAAAGGGCTGTCAAGCTCTTCTATTGTGTCTTCTCTTAGTCATTAGACTGTAAATTCCATGAAGTGGAGGACCATTTCTTAATCATTCTTGCATTCCCCACATAATCCAATTCTGCCTTCTGGAGAATGGAAAGAATTTCTCTGTAGGTCTACTGTGTTTATACAACTTTGGGCCTGGGATGGTTCTCCAGATTCCAGGAGGTCATGAGTGAGCACTCAAATATCTTTGAAGTAAGAGGTTCTGAATAACATGGGGTACCCAGATAAATGAGCTATCATCTCATGGGGGGGGGATGTACACATGACAAACTTTAAAGTTTAATCCACATTATTATTAACATTTTTCCATCCCATTATTAGGCCTAGATGATCAACAAAACTATGTGAAGTTCTGATTTGTAGCATTTGCTGATTTCCAAGGCATCAGTGCTCAGAATGAACATATAACAATTGGCTCTTACTAGCTGATTCCATTATAACCCCTGCATTCTGGAGAAGTGAAGGAATTTTCTTTTTTGTTTTGTTTTGTTTTTTCTTTTTCATGGTTTCTCTCATTCATTATAATTCTTCTATACAACATGCCTAAGGTAAAAATAGGAATGTATATGTGGAGCCTATATCAGATTACATGCCATCTTGGGGAGGGAGAATGGGAGGGAGGAGGAGAAAATTTAAAACTTATGGAAGTGAATGTTGAAAACTAAAAAATAATAAAATAACTTAAAAAAAAGAACTGGCTGCTGAACTGGAGAGATTGCCTTTTTTATCACTGCCATGTGTAAACATTTTAGTTTTCCTATCTTTCCTGTACAGGCAATATGGGACCGTAAAAGGAATGTTAGATGTGACAGAAGGAAACCTCATTTAGAATCCCCACTCTGTCATTTCCCTTTGGTATGACCTTTGGTAAACTAATTTCTCTGGGCCTCAGTTTTCTCCCTAGTAAAATGAAGGAATTGAGCTAGCTGACCTCAAATGTCCATTCCAACTCTAAGTCTGCAGTTCTAGAATACTGAAAAATTGGGCTTTGGAGCATTAACGTAGCCACTCTTTTGTGGGCATCAAGTGTTTTCCTCATTTTTGGTGATCTAAGACTTGTGAGTCAATATGGTCTCATGCCACATGCCCTGACTATGTCTAGAAAGTATCCAGTCCCACCTCTATCAAAATCAGTCATGTGCTTTGTAACCATCCCTGAAAAGTCGCCAACCAAGCCCTGATTGAAGAATTGAAGAGCTAAGTGCTTCAGCATCTTGACCTAATCCTCTCTTAATGTAGCCTGAAATAACTGGCCTTTTGGGCTGCCATGGCTCACTGCCAACTACTGTTGAACCTGCAGCCCACTTATACCCCCGCATCTTTGTCGGATGCGATACTATCACCATTACTGCTGTAATATAAACAGGGTCATGAGAATCTCCTCCATTGCCCAATCTCAAGCATGCCCACATTTGTAGTAAATCAAGCCATAGACAATGATTTCTGTAACTTAAAATTTTTCCAGTCTGCTCTTGGTTTCAGAATCTGCAGCTATGGCTTCATGAGTCAGTATGGTAGGAGCTGATGAGAAAGTAGGATGAGCACTAGACTGCACGAGGCAAAACAAAGTGTTTTCTTAAAAAGTTAAGGTGTATATATAGCTTTTGTAAAGCAGTAGAACAGATCTGCTTTGGGTAATATGGATGATTAACTCCTAAGGATTTCAACAGATCAGAAATGTGGTGCCCTATTGTAAAGCTATGGGAGACCGCCAAGGACAGACTAAGAAGACAATAACCCATCCTCGAAGTCTCTCCCTCTCCCCCACAAGTCTTCAAGGACAGTAATGCACCCGGTCGATCATGATTGATCCCATATATGTAATGCTTATTGACAACTGTCTTTGATGTCAGTAAGAGCTGGGTTCAAATCCAACTGGTGACGCTAGTTGGCCAACCTTGGGCAGGTGACTTAACCTCTGTGTACCACAGGAAACTCCCTAGAGCATATCTAATGGGTGGAAGGTGGACTGCCATCTATGTTGATGGAGTATTTCCTGTCCTGAGAGTTCTCCAAGCTGATGGGCTCATATTGCCGTCATATGTGTGAGTTGTTGTTCAGTTATTTCAGACATTTCTGACTCTCCATGACCCCATTTGGGGCTTTCTTGGTAGAGATACTGGAGCAGTTTGCTATTCACTTCTCGAGCTCACTTGACAGATGAGGAACCCGAGGCAAATAGGATTAAGTGACTTGCCCAGGGTCACACAGCTAGTAAGCCTCTGAGACAGATTTGAACTCAGGAGGATGAATCTTGCTGACTCCAAACCCAGCATTCTACCCACTGTACCATATATGTGTATATGTATACGTGTATATGTATGTATATGTCTATCTATACATATATATGTGTATGTACCTATATAAACATACATATACATACATATAAGTGGGTGTGGGTATAGGTGAGCAGAGTGCCTTAAGGTTTGTAGAAAGCTTATATTCATTGCCTACTAGTGCTAACTCCCATGAAGTTACTTGTTGAGAAAAAGAAAGATATTTCAAATATAAAATCTATTTATAGATTATATATTATAAATATAAATTATATATTTATATTATTAGATATAATTATATATGTCTATTCATATAGATAATATAATTTACATATAAATTATCTATTTCTATAATTATTTAAATGTATAATATATTTTAGTTTAATTATATTTATAAATTATATATTTACATATACTATATATTAAATTTTTTACATATATACATGTATATATTTGTATGTAGTGATATACTAGTAAATGTTTAATTGGCTCTCCAAAAGCAAAAAAAATGTAAGCATGACCCACTTTTTTTTTTTTTTAAGCAATCGGGGTTAAGTAACTTGCTCAAGGTTACACAGCCAGTTATTTCTGGGTGTGGTGCTAAGTATCTGAGCCCAGATTTGATCCCTACGTCATCCCAACACTGGGGCCAGTGCTCTTACTTGCTGAGCCACCTGGCCGCCCCTAAGCAATGGGGGTTAAGTAACTTGCTCAAGGTTACACAGCCAGTTATTTCTGGGTGGGTGCTAAGTGTCTGAGCCCAGATTCTATCCCCAGGTCATCCCAACACTGGAGCCGGTGCTCTTACTCACTGTGCTACCTGGCCGCCCCAGCATGACCCACTTTTAAGATTAATCTGCATTATTAACATTTTCTCCATGACTTCTTTAAGTCCATGCAATCAATAAGACAATAAATCAAGCTTTGCCAGTTTCCAAAGTGTAAATACATTGAAAATTTAGAAACCAACTTTGGGGAGTAAAAGTTGGCTCCAGCATACTCCTGCTTTTGGGTGTCCATGTTGCCTCCCCCAGTAGAAGGAAAGTCCCTTGAAGGCAAGGAGTATTCTGATTTTGTCTCTGTATCCCCCCCCAAAAAAATAGTACAGGGCTGGTAGATAATAAATACATGATGCCTGCCTGACTGAGCCTCACAAAAATCCTTAGAGGAGTACAATTATTACTAGGGTTAGGGACTGAACCTAGGATTTCTTTGGCCCAGGGATCTCCCCTGGTAAGAGAATGCAGATCAGCAGCTTCTCTGCAAATTATAGTCTTAAGAGAACTATGAGGGCCCTGAGGAAGATGAGTTCAAATCCCACCTCAGGCACTTACTAGTTGTGTCAGTCTGGGCAAGTTATTTAACTTCTATTTGCCTCAGTTTCACCATCTATAAAATGGAGGTAATCATAGACCCTGCTTCCCAGGGTTTTTGTGAGGATCGAATAAGATCTTTTTCAGTGCTTTGCAAACTTTAAGGCACTTTCTAGTGCTACCATCATCATCATCACCATCATCATCATCATCATCATCATCATCAGTGACTTGACCAGAGTTACACAGTATGTGTCAGAAGTAGGTCTTAAACCCAGGACTCTTCTCCTTCATTCTCTCTGTACTCAGCTCCTGATTCTCTAGTCTTCTTTCTTCACAACAGCCTTCTCACCCTGAAGCCCCTTCCACTAATGAGTCCTTTCCTTCCAGAATTCCTAGAATTGCCCAGGTCATATATGTCCCCACTTTCATTCCTCTCCAGACTTTGCTCCTCACTCTCGGAACTCTTTTCTCTCCTATCTGATCCTCTCCCCTGCCCTCCCACCTGCCCTTGCTTCCTTTTTATGTTATCGTCTCACTTTAGAAGATAAGCTCCTTGAGGGCAAGCTATCTTTTTGTTTATATGTCTATTCCCTACTCTTAGCTGAGGGCAGCTAGGTGGCTCTATAGTGCATAGAGAGTCTGGTCTGGAGTCAGGAAAACATCTTCTTTAGTCCAAGTCTGGCCTCAGACACTTACTATTCTGTGTGACTCTGGGCAAGTCATTTAACCTTGTTTGCCTCAGTTTCCTCATCTATAAAATGAGTTGAAGAAGGATGTAGCAAGCCACTCCGGTATCTTTGCTAAATAGAGTCATGGAGAATCAGATATAACTGAAAATTACTGAAAAACAAATTCTTTGCATGGGGCCGAGGCATAGTACAAATGTTTGCTGACTTGTGAACGACTTCCTGGCTTCAAGGTATATTCTGTTCAATAAACCACACTACCTGTCACTACTCTTATTCACACTTAATAAAGGAAACAGAAGCTGTCAGGGGTTGAATAACTTACCTGTGATCCAAGTAAGTACCACGAGTGGTGCTTGAGTCCAGGAGCTAATCTTCAAGGCTCATGTCCTAAAATACTAATAAATGCTTATATTTCTATGCAACTCATAAGCCCTTTGTGAGATTGATAGCATCTGTCTTTTTCTCTCCATTTTACAGATGAGAACATCAAGGCAGAAAGAGATAAAAAAGATTTGGCAATAGTCAGGCAGCTAGGAACTTTCAGAACAGGAATTCAACCTCAGCCCTTCTGAGTCTGATTCTATTTGTTCTTTCTACTGCTCCCCAGTCTCTAAAGAAGTCTTTCTACAATAGCTGTATTCACTTTTGGTTACTCCTTTAAAAGCAACCCCGCAACGCTCTTGGACTCAATTTGTATTGAATAAGCCATCCATTTGCCTTTATTGCTCTGTTAGAGGTCTTGGATGATAGGCACCACGTGTGTATGTATGTGTGTGTGTGTGTATGTTTATGTTCTTTCTCTATTTCAGAAACATAAGTAGGAATTTTTGCACCCGGGACAGAGTCATTGTTGCTGCTGCTGTTTATCCTTCATTCTGGAAGAGGATCATGACATCAAAACAGTGATGTCATGACTTTCAAGTGGATTGGATTTAAGTGAGCAGGGCTATGCAAAGTCAGCAGCCTCACTTTCTCCTTTGGAGTCATCTGGGTCCAGTGGCTAGATATGAATCAGGACAACTGGAGATGACCCCCACCAGAGGCAGAGTCAATTAATTGAGAATGGTGGGGAGTTGAGCAGGGCAAAACCATCATAGACAACAATCTTATGGTATATTCAGTCCATTTGAGAAAGGGGAGCAGTCCTTTGCTTCCATGGGGATCTGGAGAGAGAAATGGACCCCATATAAGGGCACAAGCAATACGTTCCTGGGTGTGGTAGCCCAGATCCAGGTAAAAGTGTATTCACACCAGGAATCATGGAGTAATGGAAGGAAGGTAGTGTCCAGACTGCCATGGGGAAGAAATGCCTCGTCACCTAGGATATTTTTACTATAGGGCAAAGTCCAAGTTGTCCTGGGTATTCAAATGGATTGAGCATTAGACCTGGAGTGAGGAAGATATGAATTCAATTCTGGCCTTAGACTCTTACTATCTGTGAGACCTTGGACAAGTCACCTGCAATCTCCTCACCCTAGAGGTTCACTCTGCCCCTGTGGCCCCATTCTCTGATTGGCCAGATTTTTTTGAAAAAAATCATTTATTTTAGACTTAAATACTAAAACCTAAATACATAATAAAAAAGAAAAAAATATTATTGACTTCAGTATTGAAACTCAAATACAAAATAAGAAATGGAGAAAAAATATGTCATGTGCATGACTGAATGTAAGAGGATTCAAAATATATAGTAATAAATTTCCATTTCAAGAAAACCTGTATAATAAATATCATGTTCAGAGCTGTTTATCTTTTCTTTGCTTCCTTTTAAGTTTTATTTTGTTCTTAGTTATGGACTTTTTACTTTGTTTTTTCCCCCCTTCCTCCCCTGCCCTATCCCCAAAGGCTACAATTAAGTGTGAATATATTTATTTATATAGATATTTACATATATATATACATACATAGATACAGATATAGACATATACTTTCCCTAACAAATTCCACTCTTGATCTTTTTTTTTATGTTTGTGTATATCTCTTATTGCCTATCACTCCTGACCCCTCTATTTTATTTCTAGCCGCCACTTTGCCCTCCTATTATTTAACCTACCCCCTCAAGGAACCTCCCTTATCCTCCCATTCCTATAAATCTAAACACCTTTCTATACCCCTCTTCTGTACCTCTATTCCCTCACCTTATCCTCCAAGCATCCCTCCTTTATCCTCCCATTCCAATAAATCTAAACACCTTTTTATACCTCCTTTGACCCTCCTCTCCCCTCTAGAGATCCCTCCTTTATCCTGGATTGGTCAGATTCTTCAGGAAAGTGCCCAAGCTAGTCACGTTCTCATTCTCCTGAAGACTTTACTCCTGACTCTCTGGACTTTTCCCACCAAGCGTTGATATGGGTATCTTATCTTTCCTCCCCACTCCCCACTTTTCAGTCTTCTGGGGAAAGTGTTACTATTCCCCCTTTTAAATGCCACTGTATCATCAGCCCTTCCTGCTCAGTGGCCAGTAAGAGGGTTATTTTGTCATCTCCAAGGCAGATGAGCACTTAGTTACACATGGCTGACAGGAAGCAGCCAAGCAAGAAATTTTTCATTCTAAAAGCACCCAGGTTCTGAGCCAGCCCACCTGGCCAGAATTAGAACAGCTTTCCAACATGACCTTTTCAAACCCCAGTTAAAAGTACAAGATGTTTTAAAGGGGTATCAGAATGCTATCCTCATTCCCACCATCATCTTTCTCTTCATCACCATCATCAAAAAAACATCAAATTTTAAAAACCAGGGAGTTTTAAAATCACATTAAGCTAATGACTTTATGACTCTTCACCATTTTTATTCAATAATGGAGTTTTCTTATTCCTTACCTAAGTAGTCATGCACTCTTATTTGTTGAAAGGCAAAATTTTGTGATGAAAAGATCACTGAATTTGGAGTAAGAAAGAGATGGGGATTTGAATCCCTCCTCTCTCACATGCTAGCATCATGGCTTTGGATAAGTCACTTTTCCTCAATGAGCCTCAGTTTCCTCAGTTATCAAATGGGGGAGAATAACTCCTACCCTGCCTATATCTCATAAGAGAACATATAGGTATATGTATTTTGTGAACTCTCCAGTACTAACCATGACAGGAAGCAGGCCATTGTGACTAAAGATCTAGGGCCTCAACATAGGCCTAAATCCACATACACTGGCTTTGTGACCTTGGGCAAATCACTTAACCTCTCATTGCTCTAGGCAACTCTATAAGACTCTAAGGTGTGGACCTACAGTAGCAGTGGGAGTTTTTTGTTTTGTTTTTTGTTTGTTTATGTGTTTGTTTAACTAGGCATTCCCTAGGGTGCTGAAATAGAGACCTCCAATCCCCATCCTATCCTTCAGGCACAAAACAAAAATTAAGAGATTATCTGGGGGCAGCCAGGTGGTGCAGTGAATAGAGCACTGCCTGGAGTCAGGAGGACCTGAGTTCAAATGTGAACTCAGACAATTGACACATTTACTAGCTGTGTGACCCTGGGCAAGTCACTTAACCCCGATTGCCTTGCCTTCCACCCTCAAAAAAAAAAGAGAGATTATCTGGTCAAGATCCACACACATGGAACTTTGAGGAGGAAGGATGTGAAGAAATGAATTGAGTGAAGCAGCCAGTTTTCCTGGACACTGGTAATTATCTAGTGGCTTGCTTGTTCAGATTCCAGCTTGACTAACTGACTGGTTAGTTTGAAGTAGGTTTGGGTAGACACAACCTGAATTCAAAGGAAGAGAAAGAATTAAGTAAATTCAACTGTACATTTCTTAAGCATTTGCTCTATTCCAGGGATGCCTAGGTGGTCCAGTGGAAAGAATCCTAGGCCTTTAGACAGGAAGACGAGAGTTTAAATGCAACTTCAGACACATACTAGCTGTGTGACCTCAGGCAAGTCACTTAAAACTGTTTGCCTCAGTTTCCTCATCTGTCAAATGAGTTGGAGAAGGAAATTGCAAACCATTCCAGTATCTTTACCAAGAAAACCCCAAAAGGGGTCACAGAGAGTCAGAACCAATTGGAAAAATGACTAAAATACAAAAATGCTCCCAGTCACTGTGCTAGTTACTAAGGATTCAAAGACAAAAATGAGACAATCTCTGCCCTCAAGGAGCTTACATTCTCTTAGAGATTTTCAAATATGGAAGCTATAGGTACATAAGAAAACACAAAATAAATAGGAAAAAAATTGCAAGAGTATCTGAAGAAAGACCTCATGTTGTATGTTGTTGGTGGCACCCAAGTAATGCTTCAGAATCTGTAGCCTGGGGACATCTAGCCATACTCTGACTTGGAGCCAATCCTCCTGAACTTGTTTCATTAAGTTTTTCAGTCAGGCTTAAGTACTTTTTCTTTTGGCAGGTATTTTAAGACCATGAACATCTCAAACTGATAAATGAATCTATGTCTGAAATATTATAATTATTTCTGTTTTTTTTAATCATTGATTTTTTTTCCTCTATATATTAAGCTACAAAACATTGCCTCCTGTTTCTTTTTTTTACTGGCACTGCCTCAGCTTGAGAAAGCAGCCTTCCATGGAATTGCTTCCTATAACATCTGAACCTACTTATTTCTACCTTGTTTTTTCTTTAAGCTCTCCCAAAGTCTGCGTAGCAATTTTGTTCTTGGAAATGGCCACCAGCAAAAGGTGATGACATAGTCTGATACTTAGAGGTCCAAGGCCAGAGTGAGTGGGAGAGAAAAGACTCTTTTTTGACATCAGAAAATCAAAAATACACCAATCTTCTAGTTGAAAACTAGAGGGGCAACAGGGAAAGCCCAGCAGCCCTCCTTGTCACTTGGCCTTGCTAAATGATCATTCATGTGTGTACGACCTAAAAGAAAACACAATGACACTAAAGCAGTGTGGTGTTTTTGAAAAGTATGATGGATGTAGAGTCAGGGGACCTGGGTTCAAATCCCCTCTTTGCTATTTTCTTTTTAAGTAATTAGCTTTACTTTTTGCTTCAGTTTCCTCAACTGTAAAATGGGTATAATAACAACATTTACCTTGTAGGGTTGTTCTTAGGATAAAATGAGATATTATTTGGAGTGTTTAACACAGTGCTTAGCACATAGTAGGTGCCATATAGATATTAGCTATTGATGATGATGATGATGATGATGGTAGTGGTGATGGTAGTCCTTGACTTTAAATACCAAACAGAAGTTTGGTTGGTTTGTTTTTGGGGTTTTGGTTTTTTTTATCTAAAGGTGATAAGGAGCCATTGAGGCTCCTTGAACAAAAAAGTAACTAACTCTTCACATAGGAAAGACTAAATGGATGAAATATGCCTATGGTCAGTCCTAAATGTGAGATATGGAATGCCACCACCTCTGAGGAACTGAAAATGAGTCTCTCATAGAGCAGCTAGGTGGTACAGTGGATAGAGCACTAGGTCTGGAATCAGGAAAACCTGAGTTCAAATCTGACCTCGAATACTTACTAACTGGATGACCATGAGCAACCCTGTGTGTCTCAGTTTCCTCATATGTAAAATGAACTGGAGAAGGAAACGAGAAATCACTCCAATATCTTTGCCAAGAAAATCCTAAAGGGAATCACAATGAATCAGATATGATTGAAACCTACGAACAACATCTCATAGATCAAAGATGTCAAATTTGCAGCCCCCAGTACAAAAACCAGATTTAAATGTAATTGGGAAATGATAACAACATAAAAACAGGGTAGAACACAGATAATGCTAATTTCTGATTTCTAAGGCCAAATACATGGCTGGGATCTATTTCTATTTGAAGCTGATCTCCCTGACCTAGTGGTATGTAGCACCAATGCAATATTTACAGCACCAACAGTGACTATGAACATGCTGTTATAGTTCTCAATTGTAAAGTATAACAGACTCTCCATATATAAGACAGAAGCAAAACATTTATTTTGTTAACCAGAAAATCAAATCCCAACACCAGAAAATCAAATCCATCAAAAGAACATGAGTTGATCTTATGTAAGATGAAACCCATGGCTGGTCATTTTGGTCTACCAGTATCCTCATGATATGAAAACAAAAAAAGATTAGCCCTTGTCACATTGTCCATTGACTGTATCAAATTTATAAGAAGACATGAACAAGAGTCCAACATGATAGGCAGCATTGAATGGTTTGAGAGATAAATTTTGCAATCTGCATGTTGGACTGAAAGTTCATATTCATGAGATCAGATTCATTCACACATGTACTGGGAACTAAGGATACAATGAAAAATAATTCCCTTCCCTTGAGACACTTAGTGCTCTGATATATCTCTCTAGGTCTTTCCCTTGTCCCCATCATACTCCACTGTCTTTATTTCTGGTGGTGTTTCTATTTCTAGCATTTATTACAGGGCTTGGTACATAGTAAGTGTTTCATAAATGCTCGTTGAATTGTTGACCCTGTGTCATTTGTTCTTGTTGTTCAGTTGTTTCAGTCACATTCAATTCTCTGTGGCCCCATTTAGGGTTTTCTTTGCAGAGATAGGAGTGGTTTGCCATTTCCTTCTCCAGGTCATTGTACAGATGAGGAAACGGAGGCAAACAAGGTCAAGTGACTTGGTAGGGGATACATAGCCAGTAAGTGTCTGAGGCCAGATTTGAACTCAGGTCTTCCTGACTACAGGCCAGGCTCTCTCTATCCACTGTGCCAGCTACCTGCACTGCCTCCCTTTATTATAGCATGTTTTATATACTGCCACAACCTCAAATAGAACATAAGCTCCTTGAAGGGAGGGGCTATATAATTTTTATCCTTGCATTGCAGGTTCTAAACAGATACTAGGTCTATCAAGAATGTACTTTTGGAATTAATTTAAACTGTTATCACTGGATGACAGATATAGATGGAAATTGACACAATGAGGTGTCACTGCTGGTGCCATATGAAATAATCATGTAGAGACAACAGATGAGCAGGTCCAAAATAATTCTGTGTAAACTGAGTCTAAGGGCTAAGGGTAGGATAGATAGATATAGATAGATAGATAGATAGATAGATAGATAGATAGATAGATAGATAGATAGATAGATAGATAGATAGATAGAT
>NW_027185573.1:4351218-4361003 GCF_028583685.1 Petaurus breviceps papuanus | reverse complement strand
GATGGATGGATGGATGGATGGATGGATGGATGGATGGATGGATGGATAGATAGATAGATAGATAGATAGATAGATAGATAGATAGATAGATAGACAGACAGACAGACAGATAAGGTTATTTTGGTGAAAGAATCCTGAAGGAGATATCCCAGTAGAATATAAGCTCCTTGAGGGCAGAGAATGATTTTCACTTTGGTTTTATATCCTCAACAACCAGCACACTGAGGGATGGACAGTGGTGTGTCAATAATTATCTCTCAAAAGAAGGTTTTCATTACTCACTTTTAAGTTTGATCTGCATTATTGACATGTTTCCATCACTTTCTTAAGTCCACAAATCAACAAAAACATAAACCAAACCAAGATTTATAGGATTTGCTGATTTCCAAGACATAATGCTCACACTGTAAATTTAACAATCACCTACTCCTAAGTTAGCTTCAAACACACCACTGGGGAGGGAGTCATGAAGAGAAGTTGGTTTTAACCTGTGATTTTTTTTCAGTGTCAGAAATACCTAACACTCCATCAATTCATTTATAACTAATAGTTATAATAAATTGAAAGAATTTCCTGGGACAATATGAGATTAGATGATTTTCCAATGGTCACACAGCTGGAATGGGTCAGAGGTAAGATTTGAACCCAGCTTTTTCTGATTCCACAGTTGTCTCCCTATTAACTGTGGCACACTGTTTCTCACTTGTACATAGTTGTAATGGCAAACAAAGAAGTAATTAACACCTTGTTTCAGCTATTTAACTAACACCTTGTTTCAGTTCTTGTCCATGATTGTATAAAGTCTTTGTTGAGAAGCAAAACTTGTGAACCCCACAACTTGTGAACCCTAGAACTTGTGAATTCCTGTTGCAAGAGGAGGCGCTAATGAACATATATAAGGAGAAGCCCAGGCTGGAGAGAGCAGAACTGAGAAAAGAGAACAACTGAGAATTAAGCAGAACTGAGAAGAGAATTGAGAAGAACTGAGCAGAATTGAGAAGAGAACTCTTGTGATGGCAGAGTCAAGAAGAAGAAAACTTGTGGTATCCTGGCACTCTGTTTGTCTGCTCTGTCTGTGTTGGTGTTTGTTTGTGATAATTTGTACAGAATCCCTGGGACCTTTCTGGAAGCCCTGAAAGAGGATTTTCTGATTGTCTGTTTACAGAAGTCCTTGAGGAGGGTTTTGAAGGTTCTGGGACTTTACTGCTGATTTGTGTTTACCTCTCAGACCTTGTTTGTGGGTCTCTGTTGATTTCACAGGCAGATAGGGAATTGATGATGGTGCTGGAAATGTTTATGAATGTTATTTTGGTTCTGTTGATCTTTGTCTTCCCAGAAAAAGGAACTGTAAAGGACTTGAGATGGACTAGACACTGTAAGCTTCAATATGGAACAGGAACTGGACAAGGAACTGGACAAGGAAGTGAGAGCTGCCTTCCCTTTAATCCAGATGACAGTTGGGTAGATTCAGGCAGGAGCTGGGGCCATGGAAGAGGAACCATGGAATCTGAGAGCCAACCTGTAGTCAAGATGAAAAGACCTCTCCTTGGGTATTTAATACAAACTGAGAAAGATCATGATTTATTGTGGCCTAGGGGTAGGACTTTGTATTCTGTATTCTGTACCTCTTCCGGATGATTGAATTAAGGATGATTGGAAACTAATCTCCAATTAAGAAAAGAAGACTTTTTGACTGAGAGATTAAGACAATGTGATCTAAGGGTGGAGAATGTTGACCTTTGTATTTTGTTTCCCTTAAGGAGGCTTGCTTCTTAAGGATGATTGAGTTAAGGACTTACTGAATGATAACTTTGGTTTAAAACTATGTGGCCACTTTGTTGAAAACCATGTAGCTGCTTTAGTGATAACCCATTATGTCATAACATTGTGAATGCTGTACTTTGATTTCTGTCAATGTTTTGTCTTAGTGTACTACTGAATAAATAGAGAGTTCACTATACTACATAATCAAAACCGTGAAGCTGTTCACACACAGCAGCAGTCCTCTGGAAAGCTGCTTGTGCTTGGCTTTACAATAGTAAGTATTTATAAACTTTTATTGAACCATGTATACCCTCCCCCTCAAATAACTGGTATTGATTTTGCATAAAACGTGTGTATCTATGTACATATTGTATCTGCTGAGATAATGCAGTAAGCTCCTTGAGGACGATACAGTTTCATTCCTGTCTTTGAATTCCTAGGATTTAGCATAGTGCTCTACATTTAGTAGGTTATTCACAAATATATGTTGAATTTTTTTTCAATTAAGTTCCACTTCAAAGTGATAGTACAATATTAGCCACAGACATTATACTTCCTTCTACTCCCTCCCCCTTTTCTTCCTCCAATTCCCCTGGGAAATGGATCCATCAATAAATAAACATTTATGAAGCACCTAATATGTGTCAAGAAGCGTGCCAGGCGATGAAGACAGAAAGGTGAAAATAAAACAGCCTTGACTTCAAAGGGTTTACATTCTATGTTTCCATCAAGTCTCATTCCTTTCTTTTCCTTCCCATTGTTTCAGGTGTCCGACAGATGTGACTACGTCTTTGTCAATGGAAAGGAAATGAAGGGCAAAGTGAATGTTGTAGTGAAGTTCACCTACCAGCACCTGAGCAGTCCCCTGGAGATGAGTGTGTGGGTGCCCCGGCTCCCACTCCAGATTGAGGTCTCCGATACAGAACTCAACCAGATCAAGGGCTGGAGAGTACCCATTGTCTCAAATAAGAGGTAGGTTTTATCAGACCTTAGCCCCTACACACACACACACACACACACACACACACACACACACTTTTTGCTATGGTACAGTGGAGAGAGTGTTGATTTTAGACCCAGACTTGAGAATTTACTGCTCCTTCTGGACAGGAATCATGATATAGTGGAGAGAGTCCTAGATTTAAAGTTAAGAAGACCTGGTTTGGGGTAGCTAGGTGGCACAGTGGATAGAGTACCAGTCCTGGAGTCAGGAGGACCTAAGTTCAAATCCAGCCTCAGACACTTAACACTTACTAGCCACGTGACCTTGAGCAAATCACTTAACCCTAATTGCCCTGCACTCCCCCCTCCAAAAAGCAAAATACAAAAAAACTAAGACCTGGTTATGAGACTACCTCTCTGAACCTCAGTCTCATCTTCAAAATGGGAATAATAATACCTATAGTGTCTACACCACAGGTTTATTTGGAGGTTTTATTGAGATAGTTTTAAAGGTCTTTGTAAACTTTAAATCACCATCTAAATATCAGTTATTATAATCACCTAGGTCACATTGGTTCAGTCTCCTAGCTTAACATCTCCTTGCTTCAGCTTCCTCATGTATAAAATAAAGGGACTTGACTAGATGGCAGCTCATGTCCCTCCCAGCTCTAAATCTGTATCTTTACACATGGCCCTTAATCTCACATCTCTGTGCCTTTGCATAGACTTTCACTCATGCCTGGAATGCATTCTCTCCTCACCTCAGCCTCTTAGGATCCCTAATTTTCTCCAAAGCTCAGTTCAAGTGTGACTTTCTACATGAAGTCATTTCTCCCTGCTGCCCCAGCTTAGTGCCCCCCAATTGCCTTGTGCTTATTATATACATATTTTACTTATATACGTGCATGTATATAGACTGTAAGCTCACTGACGGCAGGAACTGTTGCATTTTTTATTTTGAACTTCCATCACCTAAAATAGTATGTGACACATAGTAGGTGCTTAGTCAATGCTTGTCAATTGAATAATTACTTGATCCTATGAGCTGAGCAAATTCTCTAACACTCATTGAATTAGGAACTCTGAGTACAGTCATCTGGTCTTAAAACAATTCCATGGAAAAATCAAAAAACTGTCATCTATTCACACCAGTTAGGTAATTTTGAGGGTGTTTGATAAGAGAGGGATGGAATATAATGAGGACCACAATCTTAACCATCAGAAACTTTCCACTATAGCAACTAATGGAAAAGGATACCTTGGTCTAGTCAATATAAGGAGAATTGTGTAAACCCAATCTCTGCCTTTAAGGAATTTACCACTGAAAATAGACACCCTTGGGCAGCTAGGTGGCACAGTGAATAGAGCACCAGCCCTGAGTTCAAACTGATGTTTAGCACTTAACTAGCTGTGTGACCTTGGGCAAGTCACTTGACCCCAGTTGCCTTGCCCTACCCCTTCAAAAGGAAGGGAGGAAGGAAGAGAGGAAGGAAGGGAGGAAGGAAGGGAGGAAGGGAGGGAGGAAGGGAGGGAGGAAGGAAAGGAGGGAGGGAGGGAGGGAGGAAGGAAGGAAGGAAGGAAGGAAGGAAGGAAGGAAAGAAGGAAGGAAGGAAGGAAGGAAGGAAATAGAAGCCGTAAGATCTAAGTCTTTAAAGGGACCATCTAGTTCAACTCTTTCATTTCATAGAGAAGGAAACATTTTCCAAGACCAAGAGAGGAAATGATTTGCCCCAGGTCACACAGACAGTAAGAATGATAACCCATACCTTTAGATTCTAAAGTTAGTGTTCTATCTGTTGTATCTACTTCCCTAATGTGGACTAGTGCATAAAGGACAGAGACAGACACAGATGACAGAACATTATCTTTACCTTGACAACACAAAACATGTAGACTGACAGATGGCACAGTGTATAGAGCCCCATGCCTACAATCTGGAATACATGAATTCAAATCCGGCCTTAGACAATGCCTAACTGTGTGACCTTGGGCAAGTCAGTTAACTTCTGTTTGCCTCAGTTTCCTTGTCTGTCCTGGAGAACAAGAACAAAGAAAGAAGCAATCCCTGCCCACAGTGAGCTGACATTCTAACCTGTTGATGAGTTAAAAAAAAATGTCTACCCCAAGGACATGAAGACTTCCTCCAATGGAATGAGTGAATGAGAACAATTTGTTCCAATGACCATTAAATTAGTTGAAACAGGTGTTATGGAGCACTTAGAACCTGGCCAGACATTGAAGATATCAAAGTCATCCACTGCATCCCTGGTCATCACCAGTCATCTTGACTTTTGTCTTGTCATTGAACTTCCACGATTCTGGAAGAGAGAGTGAGACTTTGTCCAACTCTGCCTCGCTTAAGTCCAATTCACAGGGGAATTGAGATGTCACCCCATGATATCATTGGTCCTCTTTGAATCAAGGACAAAGTGAACAAATGCAAATATATACAAAGTAATTAAATACAAGGTAATTTGGCAGGGAGGATACTATCAGGAGAAGGGATCAGGAAAGTTTTCAAGCTGGCGAGTGTGGCTTAACCTGAGATGAATTCTGCAAGATAGAAATAAGAAGGGAGTCATCATATAACAATGAAGAATGTATGTTTGGGGTAAGTACACTTTAGCAAAGGAAGAAGGATGAATTCTCAGTAAGAGAATAAGATAACAAATCCCTCTTCTCCTTGGGATAGTCCTACTAGCCTCAGCAAGAACAGGGTTTGTGACTTTGATTGGGAGATGGAGATGGAGGAGAGGATGTTGCTACCACTGAAAGGAGCAAAAAGTGCTGTCTCCATACAAAAGTTTGTGTTAGTAAGTCAGAGTTACTGAGGTGGGAAGCAGTCCTATGGTCCAGCCCAGATGCTGTAACAGCTGCATAATCCAGATGGTTAACACAGACAGTTTGTGGGACTGAGTAACCACTGTGGTGGAGATGGGGATGTGAGCATCTATACTGGGGGTTTGGGGAGGGGGGTAACCTCAGGTCTAATAAAGGAAACAGAAACTAAAGAGGAACCAAACAGGAAGTGATCCAGAGGTTGCAGCGGGCATAGTTAGCTTCATCATTTTTAGGTGCCCTACAGGAAATGGGGAAAGAAGATGCAAACATTAACCCAATAGCACACAGATTTGCCTGACCTTCTTGAGTGAGGGGCCCTGGCCCTGAATGAAGCCTATCAACCTTCCAGTTCTAGCATCCTAAGAATCTGGTGCACCAGAGACTTCCACAGGGCATGGATCCTAACCTGGCTATTTGGTAGGGATGTGAGGACTGGTATGAGGAAGGGAAATAGGAGAGGTAAGTCAAATAGTTTGGTATGGCACAAGGCATGGGTCTGCTCTCGCTGCTGACCAGCTGTGTGACCCTGGACAAGTGATTTATTCTCTCTGTACCTCACCTCTTTTGTAAAAATGAAGAAGTTGGACTCAATGGCCTCTAAAGTCCCAAATAGTTCTAGATATCTGATTCTACAGTTTGACTTGAAGCCAGAAAGACCTGAATTTGAATCCTGCTTCATATACTTATTAGCTGTGTGACTCTGGGCAACAGCCTCTGAATCACAGTAAAATGGGTAAAAAAGTTGCATCTCTTTTACAGGGCTGTTTGTGAGGAGCAAATGAGATTACATATATGTGTGTGTGTTTATATATCTGTAATTTATAGAGTACTTTGTAAATATCTGCAATTTATTATTATTATTATTTTCTCATTTTGAAATAATGATTTGTATGGCACTTTACAGGTAACAAAGTGTGTTATTGTTTTTTTATTCATTTTATATATGTGAATATACATTATATATAATACATATATACACAGATATATCTATGTATATGTGTAATATGTTCTATATAATTATAGTGTTTATATAAAGTATATGTACACATTATAGTTGATACATTTATTTCTCTATGCACACATAGATAGATAGTATTGACTTGTCTTTTGTATCTTCCTAGTAGAATGTAGGCTGCTTGAGGGAAGGGATTGTTTCACTTCTGTCTTTGTATCCCTAGGGTTCAGAATGGGGCCACCTGACTCAATAAATGCTCATTCATTGATTGGCTGCAGATAGCATGATCATTACACTCACACAGAACCCCCAACCCCATTCTTTGAGATCTTCAGTTGCCTGAGACCAATGATGTCAGACTCAAACAGAAATGGATGCCTGTGAGCCAAAGATTGACCTAGAAGTCACAGATTAACATTGCCTTGTTGTATTTTTATTTATTTTGTTAATTTTTCAATTACATTTTAATCTGAGTCTTGCTGACTGGTCTGTGACAAAAGGCCATGAGTCTGACACCTTAGACCATAGAATGCCTAGTGTCTTCTTGGTTGTTATAAAAAGCAATCATGCTTACAATGTTTAAGGCATTCTGGAGATAGAATGAAAAAAAGTCAAACAGTCCCTTTTCCTCAAGAAGCATAGACTCACACCTGGTCATATAACCTCGAGCAAGTTACTTAACCCCAATTGCTTAGGGGAGGCCAGGTGGCTCAGTAAGTAAGAGCACCGGCTCCAGTGTCGGGATGACCTGGATCAAATCCGGGCTCAGACACTTAGCACCACACCCAGAAATAACTGGCCATGTAACCTTGAGCAAGTTACTTAACCCCGATTGCTTTAAAAAAAAAAAAAAGAAGCATAGACTCTATGGGCATAAAGGAAGATAATTACTCCTGTTCTTGTCCCTTCTGCTAGGCCAGTCCGGGACAGTGATGATGAGGAAGAAGATGAGAGACGAGGCAAAGGCTGCACTCTCCAATACCAGCACGCCATGGTGCGTGTCCTTACCCAGTTTGTGGCTGAGGCCTCCGATTCTGGAGGGCAGCTGGCTCACCTCTTGGGCTCTGACTGGCAAGTGGACATCACGGATTTAGTGAACAATTTCATGCAGGTAGAAGAGCCACGGATCACCAAGCTGCAAGGACAGATTCTGATTGGGCAGGAGCTTGGAATGACCACCATTCAGGTAAGGAAAAGCAGAGAGCCCAGAGACTGACTCTCTCTGTCTCAGCCCTGCCTCTTCAAAGAAGTGTGGCCAAAAGTGAGAATTCAGCTCGAAGGGAGGGGTGGGGGCGTAGTATCTAGGGTCAGAAAGAAGGCCATTTCCCTCCCTACACCCTTATGAAGGAAATTCTTGACAAAGTCAAGAAGACCTGGGCATAAATTCCACCTCTGACACTAATATGACAATGGGGAAAATCAATGGATTTCTCTGAGTCTTAAGCTACCATCAGGGTATATGTGGGCTGTGATCTTCAAGGGACTTGCCCATACTGCCAAAACCAGAAGTTTTTTTCATGGCTGTGGACTTACTTATGAAATGAATGAAAATCCCAGACAGACAAAAGTTTCAGGATAATTAATAATCAGTTTATTAATTAGGCAAGCTAGCAATCCATAAATTGATGGTCAGTGGTTTCTCTTGGTAACTAAAGACTCCCAGTGGAGACCCTCAGAATGTCAGGAATACCCCTTGGCAAGTAAAAATCAGCCCTGACTGGTGGGCATTTATTGAGGAGGTGGGCTAGAAACCTTCAGCAACTCCTGCTTAGAGCATGGCTTGATCATGAGACTCAGTCTGGACAGAGGAATCCATCTCCATTCAGACCTTTTTCTCCCTCATGAACTGAGTCAGCTTAAACTCTAATGGAGTGGTACAAGGACAAGGGCTTCTTTCCCCAGGATAAAGACTCACCCAGACTGGATTCTGTTCAAACAGAGGCAAGGTCTCCTGGTTAGATGGGATCCTGCCCAAGACTGAAGAGCATGTTCCTTGAGGGCTAGGAGTAATCTCATCAATCATTCAGAGACTGACTTTTTACGGCAGGTGGGCCATAATGAGAAAATACAGGAGGAAAGCCTGTATCACAAATTAATAATTAGTTATTAATATAATAATATTTTATCTCACTCATTGTCTGGAATACATTGAGGAGGAGCAGGAACCTGCATGACTATGGGCTTTGTCATTGTCTAAGATACGTCTTTGAAATTTTCAACATATTGTAAGACAGTATTCCCCAAACAGGGAATTTCCAAGAACAGAGATGGGAGATCTATGGGAGGTAATGAATTTCTTGAGACAATGAGTCACCCTGCCCTGCTCTCATCCTGGACAGGATCTGTTCCCTTGCACTCCAAGGATGATCTTCTCATCCCTTATCATCTTCTCCTTACTTTCGCTTCAATGTAAGCCGGAGATGTGGGCAAGTCACTATGCCAAGTGCCAGGGAGAAGTCCAAGTTAGCCTGGATAGGGTAACTGCCCTCACAGACCTTCCAGTTTGAAAGGAGGATACAGCAAATACATAATTCAACTTTCAAGAATTTGCCGATCCTTCCCATGATGCAAATTGCAATCTATCCATGCATGCCTATTACGAGCAATTCTTAATCTGTTTCCTCTGACAGATCTTCATGACGTACAGACAATATGCCCAGGGCTCTTTAAATCTCTTGACATTTCATGGATACCATGGGAGAACACTAGTATCTATCTCTCAAGGTCATCTTTTTATTTTGATCATGCAT
The DNA here is from genome assembly GCF_028583685.1 of Petaurus breviceps papuanus. Taxonomy (NCBI): domain Eukaryota; kingdom Metazoa; phylum Chordata; class Mammalia; order Diprotodontia; family Petauridae; genus Petaurus; species Petaurus breviceps. Next base: position 4,351,751 of record NW_027185573.1, on the reverse strand, counting down.
TTCTTAAATGATAGACCACTAGGTGGCGCCATAATGCATAGAGTTCTGCGCCCAGAGTCAGGAAGACTCATCTTCCAGAGTTCAACTCTTGCCTCAGACATTTAGTAGCTGTGTGACTCAGCAAGTCACTTAACCCTATCTGCCTCACTTTCCTCATCTGTAAAATGAACTAAGAAGGAAATGACAAACCTCTCCAGGATCTCTGCCAAGAAAATCCCAAATGGGGGTCACAAAAGTCGGACATGACTGAAAACAATTGAACAAAATTCTTGGATGACATCCTGGCCAGTTCCTTGTTTGTAATGTGTTAAATGCTGATCCTGTCCATCAATGCAGCTCTGCGTTGTCCTTTGGGTGATTCTCAATTTCAGTTCTTCAGACTGTAGTGTGCTTTGACTTGTAGCCAAAAGACCATCATGGACATCATGGAAGAATATCAGTGCTAAAAATGTTGAGAGAGAGACAGAGAGACAGAGAGAGACAGACAGACAGAGAGACAGAAAGACAGAGAGAGAGAGAGAGAGAGAGAGAGA
>NW_027185573.1:4268728-4351118 GCF_028583685.1 Petaurus breviceps papuanus | reverse complement strand
AGAGAGAGAGATGGTCTGGAAGCCAGGGAGAACTGAGTTCAAGTTTTAACTTTGATGTGTATTATCTGGGTGACCCTGATCAAGTCTTTTAACATCTCTGTGCTCTAGGCAATTTTCTTACTATAAGTCACAGAGAAGGTGCTGATCTACATTAGCAAAGGGAGTTTCCTCACTGGTGGTTCCTTGTACCAATGAAATTATACATCTAATATAAAAATTCCGATGAAGACGATGATGATGATGATGATGATGATGATGATGATAATCATGATGATGATGATTAGTGACAAGTAGGCAAGTTGTGAGAAGGTACAGGAAGATTATCCATTTCTAAAAGCTCTTCAGGCTGTTTGAAGTTTCAGTGTTTGCTGCTTGAGTGGGAAGACGTCTTAAATAACTCATAACTGGGTGAGATCAATCAATTTGACAATCAGCAAGAATTAATGTGACCCACTATGTATCAGGCACTTTCACTAAATATGAAAAAAGCAGAAAAAAACAAAATGGCTGCTACCTTCAATGAGATTATATTCTATCAGGAAAACAGCACATAACTACATACCTGAGATTTTAGGAAATCCCCAGTAAGGGAAGAGGGCTGTGACAACCAACCAGTAACTCTCATGCCTGTGTATTTTACAATCACAATATTTCACAGAATCATGGAGCATCACCTTAGGAAAGAACATTATCCTCTATCTAATCCAAACTGTAATCAAAACCATAACACCCTCTTCTTAACAGGTGTCCATTCAGTCTTGTCTTAAAGACTTCCAAAATTCATCTCCCGAGACAACAGCTTTGGGACAGATCTAATTTATAAGGAAGTTGTCCCTTAAAGGGAGCCTAACTTTGACTCTTGAAAATTCCTACCCATTGCATCTGATCTTTATTACTTATTCATCTTCTGCATGTTTCCCATTAGTTCTTCTAGGCTAGACATTCCCTTTTCCTTAACCAGTCCTCATATGGTATGAACTCAACACTTTCAACTTTCCTGTCCATTCCCATCTTAACAATCTCAAGCTTAATGAACATCTTTCTTAAAATGTGAAACCCAAAATTGAATGTCACTGTTTTTTTATGTTACTGTTCTGAATTTTAATTCCCATCTCAATTATATCTTCCAACTACCAAGATGATCTCATTTCTGATAATAAAACATATCTATATTACTTGCATGAATTTATCTCATTGATATAAGCACTTCTTCCAGTGGGACAGATCCATGTTCTCTCATCCTTTATAATTCCTGCCCGTGTTTTCCCCTCATTTCTCTACCCAAGGGTGTCCAATGAACTCCCTGGGGAGCTTCCACAAGATCACTTCAGAATTTCTAGATACCAGAGAAGTATGCAGAAATATCTACCAGTTATCCTTTACTCTGGCTACATGGCTACCTCCTCCACTTCCTTTTCCATATCTGGAGGCAGTAAGTGTAGTAGAAAGAGTTCTGAACTTGGAGTCACAGGACATGGGTTCAAATCCTGATCCTACTACTAAGTAACTGTGTGAACTTACGAAATTCACAAATTCTAGGAGCCTCTGTCTCCTTATCTGTAAAATCAGTTTCAACTAGATGACCTCTGAGTTCCCTTCTAGTTCTAGATCCATTATCTTCTCTGACATAATTCTTTGTTAGTAATAGTTTACACCCTATTCACTACTACTTTGTGTGACCCATGATTTTCATTCATCAGATTAAGTGACATTCCATGACTCATAGCCTTACTGGAAAAGTACTGATATTAAAAGATGCTCCCTTTCCATCTTTTGTGATAAAAATTTCAGAAATTAGGGACACTTTTTGTAGAGTATTCAGAGGCTTTCTCAGATCCCTAAATATATCTACTTTTCCACCAAGGGATACTGAGTCCCATTTGTATGCTGTACCAATTTTTCCAGGCTAGAACAATGTTCCCTCTAATCTCGCATTAAAAAAATAAAGCTATCCTTGGGTTGCTGCTAAAGAGCACTGTTAGTCTTCTGTCCCTGGGGCCATCAAGTGTTTATTTTTCCTTATTGCTTCCTTGTCCCCTCATGGCACAAGTTTTCTCATCTGCCATCACCTTAGAACACACAGCTCATCTCTCCCTGTCAAAGTCAGACATGGGAATTGATTAGGGTGGCTGGATGGAGCCATACAACTTGGATATCAAGGCTTAAGGATTTGGGGGTCTCAAGGTGAAATTCAACATGTGTCCTCATAAATCTCCTTGGTTCAAGGAAAGGGGAATTCAAAGAAAGGCAGATGTCCATGAGGTCAAGCCTTCAGTAGCATTTCAATTATAATGCATTCAATTCAGAAAAGTAAGTCTCCAAAGAGTACTGTTTAACCACAAGCCCATTCCATTTACTTATTCAGGCTATGAAGAAGGGAAAAAAACAGTCTTTCCCAAACAGCATCCACCCAGGGAATCTTTATGCCAGTACCTGTTGCATGTGGCCCATTATCTTGTAGTTGTTGTGTGGTTTGTCCCTCATTCCCGAAGAGGACCATGACATCAGGGAGATGATGACGTGACTTGCAATTGATTTTGATTTGAAGGAGGGAGGGCTGTGCAAGGTCACCAGCCTCACTTCCTCCTCCAGGGCAATCTGGGTCCAGTGGCCAGATATCGATCAGGATGACTGGAGATGGTCCAAGATTCTTTGCTAAAGATCTAATGGGATAGATATAAAATTCATTGTACGAATTGTACCCAAAATTATACATTGTACAAAAAAAAAAAGGTACACAGCACCACTGGCATTGGGGAAGAAAAGGAAAGTTATGTCTAGATGGTACAATGAGTAGAGTGCTAGACTTGGAGTTAATAATATCTGAGTTGAGATCTTGCCTCAGATACTAACTAGCTGTGGTGTGAGCCTGGGCAAGTCATTTCAACTCTGAGTCTCAGTTTCCTCATTTATTAAATGAGGATAATAATGTCACCAAATTCCCAGGACTGTTATGAGGATCAAATGAGAGATATATAAAGTTCTTTGCAGCCCTTAAAGCACTATGTAACTATTATATGTTCATGATATTCTATGACCAATTAATCAAAATATTATTAATTTATATAGGTCATTAATTAATAATTAGTGTTTGATTCATATTGATTATTAAATTTCATTATTTACAGTCTTATTATTATAGGCACATTAAAGGCATAGGGTGGGTTTTAATCCAGCAAAGAATAATATTTCCAAATGTAAATAGAGCATATCTAGTTGGTATTCAAAGTAATACATAATGAATAACAGCTCTCATCATGGGGAAGTAGGAAAAAGGTTGGACTTGGAGTCAGAAATCCAAGTTCAAGTCCTGGCACTGCACTTAGGGTCATAGGGCCAAAGATTAAAAACTAGAAGGGGCCATAGGGGCCATCTAGTCCAACTCCTTTTTATACATGAGAAACTGAGGTCCAGAAAATTTTAATGACCTATCCAAGATCACATAGTGAAGATCAAATGAAACAATAGCTGTAAGCAGGTAGATGGTGCATTGAGTAGAACTCTGGCCCTAGAGTCAGAAAGGCCTTCGTTTAAATCCTGCCTCAGATGTGCAAGCTGTGTGACCCTGGACAAATCATTTACCTTTATGTAGCCTCAGTTTCCTCATCTGTAAAACAGGAATAATAAAAACACCTTCATCACAGGATTGCTGTGAAGATCAAATGAGATAATATATGGACAGGGTTTTGCAGACCTTAAAGTGCTTCATAAATGTTAGCGATTATTATTTCTATTAAATAAGTAAAGCGTTTTTCATTCTCTCTATATATGGTATATACATATACATAAAATATATATGTAATATATATAAAAATACATGTAGCTATATAAATGCTAGTTATTGTTATATAAGTGCTTTGCATCTCTCTACATGTATATATGATATATATTAAATATATGATATATAATATATGTGTAAATCTATGAATTTTAGCTATTATTAACAATAATTATTAATAAGTGACAAAATTCTAATATTCCTTCCAGATCTAACCTGTGACTTAAATACTTCCCTCATAACTTCCTTGGAAAATAGGTAGTGCAAGCATTTCTATCCCCATTTTGAAGATCAGGAAACTGAGGCTTAGAGGGGTGAAGTGACCTTCCTGTAGTTACAGAGCTAATTAATGACAGTACAGAAACTCAGTCTCCTGAAACCCAATGCCCCTGTCTGCTCTACTCCTAGTGAGGAATGAAGATGTTTCCCTTTAATAATACCAGACTGAATGGAAGTTTGATTGGCATTAACTCTGGTTCATGTTTTCTCTTTTTTGTTTTTCTCAGAAAGTGTTGCTTCTGCAGGGATTGTTTTCCAGAGAGGTATAAATATTTTTTAAAATTATTCTAACGCTGATTCTCCTATTCAGATCCTGTCCCCGCTGTCCGATGCCATCCTGGCTGAGAAGACAGTGACCGTGTTGGACGAGAAGGTGACAATCACTGACCTTGGGGTCCAGCTGGTGACTGGGCTCTCCCTCTCCTTGCAGCTCAGCCCAGGAAGCAACAGAGCAATTTTTGCCACCTCCATAGCTCAGGAGCTACTACAGACTCCTAAACAGGTACCAGGGCTCCCGGCCATTCTACGGGGCAACCGCTCCAAGATACAGTCTGATGAGACCCTCCTCACCCCCTGGGCACGACAGGTGTTCAAGAGAGGGCTGCCAGCAAGGTTGTAGAGGGGAATGCAGGACCCTGTTGCTGAGAGCGGAAGACCCATAGTATAGGCCAGTGTCTCCCTTTCCAGGCAGTCCTCCAAGGAGCTGCCAAATGACCATTTGACCATGTCACTACCCCACTGAAAACATTTTGCTGGAAACCTGGTCATTGGGTTAGTTCCCAATCATTTTCAAACCATGGCACCATACCAGCACCACCACCCTTTCAAGCTCCTTTATATTCTCCTATTAGAACGTAAGCTTCTTGAGGGCAAGGGTTGTCCTCCTCCCTTTAGGACTGCCAGTGTTTAGCAGAGTTCCCGACACATAACAAATACTTTTCTATTCAGTCATTCATTCATCCATGTGTTTTTCTTCAGCAGCTCCTTATTGCCTCTAGGACAGAATATCAAGTCATCAAGCATTATTAAATACTGTGTATCAGAACTGCCCTCAAGGGGCTTGCGATCTAATGGGAGAAGCACATGCAAACAGCTTTGTACATATATGCACACACACAAACGCATGCACACAGAGACGCATGTAAATATATTATTTACATTTCATGTGAATACATACATATTTACATTTTATGTAAATGTGTACGTATTTTATGTAAACGCATTATTTGCATTTTATGTAAATATATACATGTTTGCATTAAATATTTTTCTAAATATATACACACATAGAGGAGTGTGCTTATAGATGTTTAACAAGAAACTGAAAAATGTGCATGACACTTTAAATATTAAATTAAAATTGCAGGAGCACTTTCTTAAATCTAGACAATCAACAAGGCCATAAATTAAGCCTTTACTTGTACCATTTGCCAATTTCTGAGGTTGGAAAATTGAAAATTTCATGATTATAAACCAGTTTGCTGGCACCAGCGAAATTATATATGCATGTGTGTGTGGAAATAAGAAGGATATTGTTAGACATAGAGATGTATATATGTATGTGTGTGCTTGTATATGTATATGTGTGTGTGTTAAAAACATGTAACATATCAGGTCACCATGGTCACACATACATGTGTGTATATATACATTCATATCTGCATATACGTATTGTGATAAGTGTAATATATAATACATGCCCATATGTGTATAAATAAATTGGGAGTAATCCTAGAAAGTCTCCTTGCATAAACTCGTTTAGAGTGCTCTACAATCTGGCTCTAGCCTAACCTTCCATAAGACTTCCCTTCACTCCCCTTAGCACACTCTGTTCTGGACAGACTTGCTCAGAGCTCTTTTCCCGCTTTGATAAACCATCTCCTGCACAGAGGTGCCTAGACAAGGGTTGACCCCATCACTTGGAATACACTCCCTCTTCACCTCCACTTCTTAGAATGCTTAGTTTCCTTCGGTCATCTCAGGAGTCTCCTCCATGAAATCTCGCCTCCTACACAAAATGTTTCCTGATTCTCCCAGTCATTGATCTTTTCCTCCTGGAATGACTCTGCATATGTTCATCTAACCTAATCCCACCCGAAACTCCCTCTATGGAATGGAAGCTTCTTGAGGGTGAGGGTCTGTTCCATTGTTTTTGTTGTCGTTTTTGGTAACCCAAGTTTCTAACCCAGTACCTTGCATATAATAAGCACTTGGCTGTCATGTACAGGATACTCTAAGGTTTGCAAAACATTTTTCATACATTATTTCATGTGAGCCTCAGTAGGACTCTGTGAGGCTGGAAATATTGCGATTCCTGTTGTACAAATGAGGAAATGGAATCTGAGAGGGGTTAATAGATCAAGGATCACACTGTTCATAAGCATCAGAGGCAGGATTTGAACCCAAGACATCTTGAATATTGTTGAATGGAATAGACTGCTCACCCTTCCTGTTTAAGATCCTGTGATTCACAGTGCCAGCCAGTTCTCCCCAGACACCCCATCTGTCTTCCCCTAGGCTGTAGCCAGTTTAAGCTTTCTGCTACTCTTCCTTCAGGGAGGAGTGCCGGGTAGTAGGAAGCTGGCACCTGGATAACATGAACCGCCTTCCCATTTTGCTGTGCCCCCTCGGTGCTCCCAGACCAGGTGTTTGCTAATCTTCCTTTGCTCTGGTTAAACTTATTGGCTTTTCAGGCAGTGGCTGCCATCCAAAAAACACTTGAGTGTCAATGATCCCTATAACTGATCAGAATTCTTGCTGAGGGCCAGCCATGGTCCCTCCAAGAGAACCACGCTATAGATCTCAAGTGAGAAATTGAAAGTGAGGCTATGTTTACTAGGTCATAAAGATCAGTTCCCTTTGTGTTGTCTGGGAAGAGTTGAGAAATTGATGTGCCTTGGCTGGAAAACAGGCCAGTACACTAATTCATTCCTGACATAAAGAACTAAACGTACTACCTTGAAATCTCTTCCAGAGTTGGTTCTGATGGCATTTAGGCCCAGCGTGCAACTTGGCTCTGACATTTCAGTTGCAAAGAATCAAAAATGCATTTGAATTACTTCTCTGATTTCTTGTAGAACTCTAACTGTGATGGTGTGACAGGGCTTCTGCCCGGCGGGAACACCCATGTCAGAGGGCACTGAGGGTACTTTTAGCCCTTTAGCAACATAGAAAGAACTAAGTTATTTATTTTAGGATCATAGGTATAGATCTAGAACAGAACTCAGAACTCACCTAGTCTAATCCCCCCTATTTTACAGATGAGGAAACTGAGGCCCAGAGAAGTTAAAAAACTAATCTTCTCCTCTTCTTGGCTTCCCTGAAGTCCTTCGAATCCCAGTTAAACCCTATCTCCTATAGAAACCTTTCCCAATGCCCCTTAATGCTTACACCTTCCCTCTGAGGTTAGCTCTAACTTATCCTGTATATATCTGCTGTTTGCATATTATCTCCCCATTAAACTGTGAGTTCCTTGAGATCACGGACTGTTTTTTTTTTTAACCTTTCTTTGCATCCTTTGTGCTTAGGTTAGTGTCTGGCATATAGCAGGCATTCAACAAATGCTTGTTGATTTGATTCCCTAGAATCCAGGGGTGGGAAACCTTCAGCTTTGAGGCTACATCTCACCCTCTGTGTCCTCAAATGCAGCCCTTTGACGGAATCCAAACTTCACAGAGCCATTTGTGGGGTTTGGATTTAGTCAAAGGGTCACACTTGAGGACCTAGAGAGCCACATGTGGTCTCAAGGCCAAATTGTGAAGTCTGGATTCCATCAAAGGGCTGCACTTGAGGACCTAGGGAGCCACATGTGGCCTTGAGGTCAAAGGTTCCCCACCCCTGCCCTAGACGGCCGATAATTGTATTGTAGTTGTTCTTCAGTTGTTTTTCAATTGTGTTCAACTCTTCATGACCCCATTTGGGATTTTCTTGGCAGAGATACTAGAGTGGTTCGCCATTTCCTTCTCCAGTTCATTTTACGGATAAGGAAAGTGAGGCAAACAGGGTTTAGCAACTTGCCCAGGGTGACACAGCTAGTAAATGTCTGACATCAGATTTGCACTCAGGTCTTCCTGACTCTAGGGATAGGCCCAGGGCTCTATCCACCATGCCACTTAACTGCCTATTAATTGTATGTCCAACTTCACCAAGGCTCACTTTCTCCATCTATAAAATGGCAATGACAGTAGCACCTACCCTACAGGATTGTTGGAAGGACCAAAGTAGATAACGTGTAATGCTTTGCAAGTCCTCTAGCATTATAGAAATACCAGCCATTATTACATTCAAAGATGAGCATATCATCAATCTCAGCCAGAAGGGTGTCCTAGTTAAAATTATAGAACCACTGGAAATTGAAGACTATTATCTGTTCTGGCTAGGCCTGCCCGAGCAAGCGACTGATTCACCAAAGGAACTTGAAAAGGCCAATATTCCAAAAGGGATCAGGGAAACAAGTGAAGATAGCCCCGCTTCTCTGGCCTGTCATTGGCCCTAAGATGCCAAGTCTGCAGACGAGATAAAAGATAGCTCTGAGTCAGGCTGGTTTGATTGTTAGCGTCCACAGAAAGCACATAAACCATGGACTCGTACAGAATGTACTTCTTCACCTACAGAGCAGTCAAGACCTAATAAAGCCAGGAAATGTGGTACCATGAGGGCATCGTCTCTCAGACTGTGTCCTCTGATGTTTGTTATGAGTAATAAGTGGAACCTTTGTATTAAAGCAGCTTATAAAATAATGTAGTAAATATTGTGGTTTTTCTTTTCACTTAAACACATAGCACTTGTAAATAACCCCAGTAACCAGTAATGCCTTTTGACATGTGATTTATTATCCTGCAAAAGTAGAAGCCATAGAGCCCAGGGGACACATCTTTCTCTTAACACCTCTAGGAAAAACAAATCTTATTACCAAGTGTTTAAAACTGGCCGTGTGTTTTATGTCTTCATAGAAATTCATATTCTTTCTTAGCCAGGGTAGGTCTTGGCTTTTATTTCCACTGAATATGAGAGTTCACCCTTTGTATTTCTGTGGTCTTGTGGCATGAGGGCCAGTCACAGAGAAAGAATCATGGTGTCATACAGTCTCAGCATTGGAAGAGACTTCAGAGATCATCTACTCCAGTGCGTACATACTATTCTCTCTTCTGCCTCCATGATTGTGTTCAATTTCCCCCTCTGCCCCTGCACTCCACACATTCACACCTGCCTTTCTGGAAATGAAATCCAGTCCCTCCTTGATTCTACGTCTTATAATTTCTCACTCCCGTCTAAACCTCTTTATGTGATGCCTTTCCAGAGCCCCTTGGTTATTAACAGTATTTCACCCTTTAAATTACTGTTATTTTGTATATACTTCATATTTACTGACTTGTGTACTTATTATATTCCCCCTTGCCGATGGACTAGAGATTCCTTAAGAAAAGGACTTTTTTTTCTTTGAATCCTCAGTGCTTAGCAAAGTGTCTTTATAATAATAATCAACACTGAATAAATGTTTGTTGAATTAGATCAGATTGGATTGGATCGGGTTTGGTTGGAAGGGCTTGGGTTGAATTGAGTTGGAATGCATCAAAGTGGAATGGGTTGGGGTAGATTAGTATTCTGTCTATAGCAACCTTGGTGAGTGGTCCTCCAGAGTTTGAAAACCTCCAGTGATAGGTAATAGGCATCCAGACCCACAGTTTGATCACTCTAGTTGTTAGAAAATTTCACCTGCATCAAATTTAAAATTGCCTCTCCCCAACTTCTGCTGATTACTCCTAGTTTTGGCCCTTGAGGCTTAAGCCTCGGTAAGACTTTTTGGCTTTGTTAATTTGTGATTTGTATGTGTGCTTTCTTAACAGGAAGCTGCCATAAGTTGCTGGATCCAGTTCAGTGATGGTTCAGTCATGCCCTTGGATATTTATGATGCAAAGGACTTCTCTCTGATGGTGACATCTCTTGATGAGAAGGTGGTCTCTATTCACCAAGACCCTGCATTCAAATGGCCTGTTATTACTGCTGAAATGGAGGAAGGACAGGGTGCCCTCGTGAAGGTGGAAATGGCGATCAGTGAATCATGCCAAAAGTCCAAGAGGAAGAGTGTGCTGGCTGTTGGCACAGGAAATATCAAAGTGAAGTTTGGCCAGAATGATGCCAACCCCAACACCAGTGACAGCAGACATGGGGGAAGGGGTCACCTGGAAACCCATGCCAGTGACAGGAGGTCTAAAACAACCTGGCAAGAAAGAATGAGGCCAGATGGGCAGTTTTTCAGCAATTTCTCAATGGACCGCATGGAAGGCAGGGGAGCCACAACAGACAGGTCCGTCTTCTGGAAGAAGAATAAACAAGAAAATCTTTTAGATGATAATAGCCACCTACAAACCATCCCCATGGACTTCACCAGTTTTCCTGCTCAAGTCGATCTCCCAAGGAACAATGGAGAGATGGAGGAGAATGACCTAGTCCAGACGCCCCGGGGCTTAAGTGACTTAGAGATTGGGATGTATGCTCTCTTGGGTGTCTTCTGCCTTGCCATTTTGGTCTTCTTAATTAACTGCGTGACCTTTGCATTGAAATACAGGCATAAGCAGGTTCCTTTTGAGGAGCAAGAGGGCATGAGTCATTCACACGATTGGGTGGGGTTAAGTAACCGGACAGAACTTTTGGATAATCAACTGAATTTTCCCTCCCCACAGGAAGAGCAGATCACTGCTATTGACCGGGGACTAGATTTCGAGGAGAGTAAGTATCTCCTCAACACAAACTCCCAAAAGAGTCTTAATGGTCAGGTGTTCAAGACTTCAGAATCTCCATTTGCTGATGGGAAAGACCAGAAAAGTGAACCCACAGCTTCCCCTACCTCTAAGCGAAAAAGGGTGAAATTTACCACCTTCACCACCATTTCCTCAGATGAGGGATGCCCTACGGTTAACTCCATCCTGATGAGCAGTGTGGATGACATCAAATGGGTTTGCCAAGATATGGATCTAGGAGAATGTAAAGAATTGACAAACTACATGGAAAGGTTACATGAAAAGGTATAACGGGACATGGGTGAATATTTGTTTTTCTGCTCACCTTCTGCCTTTAATTTGGGGTAGTGGGGCACAAGGACATCTCAGAAGCAAGTAAATTAACAGGAAAAGAGAAGAGCCACATCTTCAGCTGAGGACCAGAAAACTACCTGAAGTCAGCGGGATGGAGTCCAGGAGTCAGAGTCAAGATAGGAATTCCCATTCCAAAAGAGTTATTCAAAGTTAGGTTTATCTGATATCTGCCAAGTTTGGCAAGATTTTCACAACTGGAAACAAAAATCAGATTTGATTCAATGAACTTTTCCAGGAAAGAACAATTTCTCTTTCTCTTTTTCTCTCTATCAATCTCTCTCTTTTTTAAAAATAAATGTAGCAATTTGGATATTACAAAATCCAAGTAGCTCCCATACAGACTGTGGAGGAAAAAAAAACAAAAACAAGACTTAGGGTCAGATTTTTAAAATGGATCAATGAAAGGAAGCACACCAGCTAAAATAAAAGCAAAATATTTAGCCATGAACATTATTGATAATGGACAAAGATTGGTTTCACTCTAGACACAGAGAAGTGACTGTTGTGACTTCATATTCCTCAGAGAATCGAAGGGGGTAAATCTCCTTGGCAACTGAAAAGGCAGGCAATTGTTGCCCCATAGAGAATGGGGGAAAGCGTGCCAATAAGATGTAACCATATGTGTAATAAGATAATGAGAAATAAACTCCATGGGGTGCTTTGGAGTAGTCTTTAGTTTTTAAAGTAAGGGACAGTCACACTGACATCAATTTACCAGACACAGTATTCCAATTAGGTTCAAAGAACCAGTTTCTTTATAGCAAGCTCACTCCATCCATCACTAACATTTCAATTTGTACACCTCATCCACAATCCTGCCATTCGATAAGGGTTTAGTCACTGGTCACATGGGAATTTACAGCCAAAGGTTTTCTGGATTGCAGAGGTAGTATTAGTATGGAATGAGTGTGCCAAGAATAGCCGGCATCTTCCTCCCTACCACGAACCTCTCAGTTGCGATCCCTGAAACTTCTGACCCTCTGCATAGCATAACCACCCCAGTTACTTGCCAGCCCCAGGGCTTGGGCTAAAACCTCTGGGCAGCTGCACCCAAAAGGATCAAACTCTTCCTCTTCCAACCTTTCTACCCAGAACAGAATTCCAAGTTACATCTCTGCTAAGTTGGGAAATCATCCTTGACCTTCCTGTATGCCCCTTCCCTTTCCCCCAAAGCTCTGCATCATTTGGCAGGATTCATTCTACCAAGCCATCTGGGATCACTTGGTACTTGCTTCCCATGTGGTTATTTTAATAAAGTAACTGATTGGATTTAGAGGGGAAGGGTAAGTGTTATTCATGCTGAGCTCAAAATAACCTAATTCCATTTAACTTTTAAGAAAGATCACTGGGCTATTTCATTACCATCTCTGAGTCTGCCCTCTGGTGTCTCACATCTGAAGACTTGCTTCCATAGACACCAAGATGGGAAAACCAGGTCTGAGAGTATGAATGTGTAGGTGGAAGGAGAAAATGAGCACTTAATAAAAACCATTTGTCTACCAAGAAAGTCCTTGTACTTCTTCCGTACTTTAATCCAGTTAGAATGTGAGTTCCTGAGGTCAGGAACTCTTTGCACCCACAGGGCTTAGCACAAGGCCAGGCAAGAGCACTTAGTAACATTTTGTTGACTTAACTGATTAAGCTAAACTCCCTTCGAGGCTGCAGAAAGACAAACCTTAGTCTTTGCCCTCAGAAGCTTACAGTCTACTTGAAGGGATATAAATATGTCCATCAGGAAGGGTTATTGTAGCAATTCATTTCAAGAGGGAATGAGCATTGCCAACTTAGTGAGGAGGTGGGGATGATGGGATGGAGTTGTTGTTAGGGATCAAGAAAGGGATCCTTGACACCTGATCCAGTGAATTGAAGGCAATTAGGAATCCTAAGGGGTGGAGGTGAAGGTGAAGAGAAAGTTTGTCCCTAAATTGGGGTGTCAATATCCGGACATCGCCTGCTTCCAATCCTAAAACTGGCTAATTTGGTTTTGCTGCTTTTTATACCCAACACACATTTCCCATGTTGGGTTTTCTTTTATTTTTTGGTTCAGTTACATTCTTATGTCTCTTTCACTTCTCATCGCTGCCCCCATTCAGGTCACTACTCCTCCCCCTCCCCCATCACTTCCCTCGTCAGAATCCACTATACTTAGAATATATTGTAGATTGTAAGAATGTAATATATATTTATAAACATACTAACTGTAAATAAAATTTGCATTCAGTGGCTTCAGTTCTTCCCTCTTTTCTGCACATTGTCCCCCCGGAAAGGCTTGGCAGTCAGTTTTCTGTGAGCCATCCAAGGCTCTGGTTTTCAGTAAATGAAAATGCAGATTTAAGGATCCCTGCACAATCTAATTACAAACCTTTACATCATGTAATGCTGCTCTTCATGTGGAGAGGATGTTGACACCCGATGACAAAGAGCACTGTGCAGCAAGGCTCTCATTCTGAATTGGAAAGTATTTGCAAATAAATCACATGTGTGCATCCCTACTAAAAGCCTGCTGAGTGTGCCTGAGATGACAGTAAGTGGTAGGCAGGGTGAGGCAGGTGCTGAAGCCCCTCAGTGAGGGGTCTGCCTGCCTAGAAGATGGGAGATCTTCAGTATAAATCAGCACATTTGGATTTCTCAAAGGAAGAAAGTGCACACACCCAGACGTGTGCCTTCCCAGGGCATTTAGTGGGAAAGTACAATTTAAGAAGAGAACTCTTGGTTCATATAGTGGGTGGAGTGGAAATGATGGGAGCAGCTAAGTGGAGTAGTGGATAGAGCCCTAGGCCCAGAGTGAGGAAGACTTGAGTTCAAATTTGGCCTCAGACACTTACTAGCTATGTGACACTGGCCCTGTCACTTAACCTTGTTTACCTCAGTTAAGCTAGAGAAGGAAATTGAAAACCACTCCAGTATCTTTGCCAAAAAAAACAAATTGGGTCACCAAGAGTCATACATGACTGAAACCCCTGAACAGCAACAAAAGTGGAAATTATGCCAGATCTGTAGTCAGAGGACCCATATTTGAAGCTCAGCTCTATTTCTTACTCCTTGCAACCCAGGACAAATAATAAAATAATCTAGTATATTTATGGAAAATGCCATGTAATAATAAAATAATAATGATAACTGACATTTATATAGCACTTTAAGGCTTCCAAAAGCACTTAAATTACGTCATTCGCTCTTTATGGCAACCCTGGGAGGTAAGTGCTATTATTATCCCCATTTCACAGTTGAGGAAACTGAGGCTGAAAAAAGGTTCAGTGACTTTGCCAGGGTAACATGACTAGTAAATAGATTTGACAGGGTTTAAACTTGGGTCTTCCTGATTCCAACCCCAGCACTCTATCCATTATTCCAGATTTTTTTTTGGTCAGTAGCTGTGACTCTATTGGTGTAGAGAGTGTTTATTGAGGAAAGCCCCTCCACCAAGGCAGATCAGAACCCATTCTACAATTTATAGTATAAGATATGATAAAATGCAGACTAGTCGTCTATTTGTATATGGACTTTAAGTTAGACAAGTGACTTTGCCTCTCTGTGCCTCGGTTTCCCCCTCTGAAAAATAAAAAGGTTTGACTAGTTGGCTTTTTGAGGTTCCTTCCAGCTCATAAGGTACTATGTTGAATGTGAAAATATGTGTCATTTTTAATAAAGAAACATACCCCTCACCCCAAAAAAAATATTACATAGAAACATGATCTAGAAAAACAGCAGGGTTTGGAAACAGAGGATCTGGGTTTGAATCCTGTCTCTACTATTTATTACCTGTGTGACCTTTTGATAGGTCACTGAACATCTTTGTACTTCAGTTTCCTCATTTATCAACTGAAAGGTTGGACCAGATGACTACTAAGGTCATTCTACAGTTGAGTTAACTGAAGCAAGCAGAGGTTACACGACCTTACAGGTTATCTAGCCCAACCCCCTTCATTTAACAGATGAGATTTAGAAAGATGAAGTGACAGCTGAGGTTGCATAGGAAAAAGGGTGTCAATGTCAGGATTTGAACCCAGGTGCACTGACTCCAGTTCCATTACTCTTTCCACAGAACCTCATTGTTATTTCTGATCTCTGTCCTGTATTTATTTCCACTCAGTCATTCTGAAATCATTTATCGAGTGTTTACTATAGGTAAAGAATGGTATGCTCCTGACCCATTCTGAGAAAAAGCTGCTATTTGGGTAGGAATATTTTTACACTCGAAAACTCAAATTTCTTAAGTCGAGGTTGGGACATAGCTGAATATCAGGTCAACTGAAACAATCTGAGGATTGTAGTGAATTGTGAGCTTAAAAGGAGTCAATACTATGATAAACTATGTGAAGTTCTATATCTTGATCTATAATAACATATAAAGAAAGATAATGTTCTCTTAATTTGCATTAAGAAGCTTCTCCCCCAGGACAAAGAAAATGAGCAATGATCAGAAAGAAGCCAAGTTAAGCTTGACAGTCAGAACACCTTTCCTAACAATTTGAGCTGTTCAAAAGTGGTATAAACTGCCTGAGGAGGTGCTGACTGCCCCTCTCTGGAGGTATTCCCATTAAGGTTGGATGACAACTTTTGAAGTGAGATGTAGAAGAGAATCTTTCTTGAATTTGACAAGGTGGCCTCTGAGACACCTTCCAACTCTGAGGCTAGAATTCAATAATCCCTAAGGTCATTTCCAGTTCTAAATCCTATGAAAGGAAAATCCCAATAAATTCAAGGCTGGATATGGAGATCTGGAGTCAAAGCAGTTGCCAATGTGGATGAAAAAGCTAATACATAGTGACAGTGGCTAATTCACTTTTTCCAGGTCACTAGAACACTGAAAAGGCTGGGCTTCCTTCCTTTTTTTTTCCTTTCTCTCCCTTTCTCTCTCTCTTCCTTTTTCTCTCTCCCTCCTTCCCTCCCTCCTTTCCCTCCTTCCTTCCTCTCTCCCTCTCTTTCTATTTTTCTTTCTTTCTTCCTCCCTTCCTTTCTCTCTCTCCCTTTTTCTTTCTCTTCCTCTCCCTCCCTCTCTCTTTTTTTCTCTCTTCCTCTCCCTTTCTCTCTCCTTTCCTTCCCCCTCTTTTTCTCTTCCTTCCTTCCTTTTTTCATTCTTCCTTACTTCCTTTCTTTCCTTCTCTCCCCCTTTCCCCCTAAAAGTTATAAAAACCTAGAATCCCACATACTTGCTTCATGGGGAATGAAAAATTAAGGCCTTATCTAGCAGAGAATCATTGACAGAGAACAAAATTCAACATTAGACTTTTTTCAAAGTGGAATGGGCTACCATGGAAAGTAATAGGTTCTCTCTTGGGTCTCCAAGCAAAAGCTGGATGACCAGTTTGGGGTTACAATATATTAGGGATTCTTGTTCAAGTATAGGATGGACACAAGGTGGTTGTCAATATCCCTTCCAGCTCTGAGACGTTGTGATTCTGTGGTTGTCCAAAACAAGGGCAAGTGCTTCTGACAGTAGAAATTAGATGTGTACAGAGGAGAAAAAGCTAAAATTTTGGAAGCGTCCTAATAAAGTGTTCTCGTGCTCTGTTGATGTCATAATTGTGTTTTGTTTCCATAGTCATGGAAGGACTATCAGGAGATTGGGATCAAACCCTCCCTCTGATACTTCATTGGAGGACAACTCCTCTCCAACTCAGTTTCCTCACCTGTAATATGATGATAATAAGACCTGAAGCACTATCTCATAGGCTTGTAATGGAAATCAAATAACCCTTAAAGGCAGCTAGGTGGCATAGTGGATAGAGTGCCAGGCCTGAAGTCAGGAAGACTCTTCTTCCTTAGTTCAAATCTAGCCTCAGACACTTACAAGCTGTGTGACCCTGGGCAAGTCTCTTCAACCTGTTTGCCTCAGTTTCCTCATCTGTAAAAATGAGCTAGAGAAGGAAATGGCGAACCACTCCAGGATCTTTGTGAAGAAAACCCCAAATGGGATCGAGTCAGACACGACTGAACAACAACAACCTTAAAAATGTTGTTAGAAGAAACCCCAGTTGCGATGTTCTGTTAACAGATTATGAATTTAAAGTGCTATATTTAAGTACTTAGGAATCATGTCTCATCCTTATGAAGGTTAAGCATGATAAAAGCAATGAAAAAAAATATGTAGTATTTTTAAGGTTTGCAAAGCACATTTTATATATATATATATATTACTTAATTTGACCCCACAATAGCCCTGAGAGATAGATGCTGTTGTTATTCCCATTTTACAGATGAGGAAACTGAGACTGAGAGTGGCAAAGCTGGTTGCCTAGGGTCACACAGCTATGAAGTATCTAAGGTAGGAGATACACTAAGGTCTTCCTGATTCCAAGTTCAGAGCTCTATCAACTGACCATAGGTCAAGTGTCAATAGGTCTAGAGCTGGGAGGAAACTTAGAAATGGTTTAGAACAACTTCCTAATTTTACTGCTGAAAAAAAACTGAGATCCAGAAAATTTAGGATGCCCAAGGTCACCCTGCAAGTAAATGTCAGGGTCAGAATTTGAACTAAGAGCTAATGACTTTAAGTCGAATGGTTTCTGAAAACAATGCTGTGTGATCACATAAGGCACTTTCAATATTTCTTTGAGATTTTTGGCGATCTCTGGAGAGTCATATATTATCCATATTTGGTAGGAGGAACTATTCCTTTATTTGTTCAGACAGAGCCTAGAATATTGTGAAGGATGCTCAGATATGCTTAACACACAATAAGTTTCCTTTCACCTCTAAGTTTCTCATTTTAAAAGATGGCGACAGAGATAGAAAGAGACAGAGAGTCAGAGAGACAGAGACAGAAAAAGAAGTAGGCAGAGAGATTTACTTTGTATCAATTTTGTATTCACTTATCTTTGTACAGTTAAGCATTCACACTTACCCAGCTAGGTGGTCCCTTGGCTAGAGCACTAGGCTTAGAGTCAGGAAGACATGAATTCAAATTTTGCCTCACACTCTGATGAGTTGTGTGACCCTGGGCAAGTCACTTAACCTCTCTCAGCCTCAGTGTCCTCTACTCTAAAATGAGAATCATAAGAGCACCTACCTCACCAGGTTGTTGTGAGACTCAAATGAATATTTACCAAGCACTTAGCACAGTCCTTGGCATATAGGGATGCTTAATAAATGCTTGTTTCCTGCCCCCAAGAAAAACGTAAATTCCTTTATGGCAGGGACTGTTTTGTGTTTTCCTTTGTATCTTCAGTACCGGACACATAGTAGAGCTTATTGAAGATTTGTTAAATCAAGGAATGAAGGACTCTAAGAGGATGCTACATGGGAAATAAAATACCAAGAAATACCTGAAGAATAGTTTTCACTTTTTCCAGTTCACTGGGACACTGGAAAAGCTGGACTTCTTTCCTTCCTTCCTTCCTTTATTTTTTTCCTTTTCCTTCTTACTTTCTCTTTTTTTTCCCCTTTCCTTTTTCTCCCCCTTTCTTCCTTTCTCTCCCTCTTTCTTTCTCTCCCCCCCTCCATTCTCCCTTTCTTCCTTCTCCCTCTCTACTTCTCTCCTTTCCTTCCTTTTTTTCTCTCTCTCCATCCCTCTTCCTCCATCTCTCCCTTCCTTCCTTCCTTCCCTTCTTCTTTCCTCCCTCCCTCCTTTCCATCCTTCCTCTCTCTGTGTTTCTGTCTCTGTCTCTGTCTCTCTGTCTCTCTCTGTCTCTGTCTCTCTGTCTCTGTCTCTGTCTCTCTGTCTCTCTCTCTCTCTCTGTCTCTCTCTCTGTCTCTCTGTCTCTCTCTCTGTCTCTCTGTCTCTCTCTCTCTGTGTCTCTCTGTCTCTCTCTCTCTGTCTCTGTCTCTCTCTCTTTGTCTCTCTTTGTGTGTCTCTCTCTGTCTCTCTCTCTCTGTGTCTCTCTGTCTCTGTCTCTCTCTCTTTGTCTCTCTTTCTCTGTGTGTCTCTCTCTGTCTCTCTCTGTCTCTCTCTCTCTGTCTGTCTCTCTCTCTCTCTCTGTCTCTCTCTCTTTCTCTCTCTCCCCATCTCTCTCCCTTACCCCCATCTTGGAAAAGCCCAGAATCCTACGTACTAGCCTCATGGAGAGTGACAGATTAAAGCTACCTCCAGCGGCTACCTGGGAGGGCAAGCCCACATACAAGCAGCCACTCTTAGAAAGCTCCAAATGAACAGAACTTAGAGCCAAAAGGGAAGCTGCACTAGTTAGCACACCCCTGCTAAGTCCAATTTTTTCGGTGTTTCTCTCAGATCTTTCTTTGTCCTCCTGTTTCCCAATTATGCTGACATCTAGCAGGGAGCATGGCTTCCAGCCAACTGGACCTCAGATTCATGGAACTAAAATGCAGAGGAGACCAGTGCACAGCAGTCCTTCCATTTTCAGCCCTAATTAGTCGCCCTGGCAGCTAATTGAACTCATTGTGGCTTTAGGCTAGAGTAATGGCCAAGTCTGGGTAAGTGACATGCACACCAGTTGGTATACTTGGCGCAAGAGGGAAGGTATTAGGGCTCACTAAAGCCTGACAGGCCTTCCAGGAATGTAGCTCATTGAACATGAGCATTCTGAGCTTAGGCCCTAGGCCACACTTGGCTTCATACCTTGCACTGTGCAACTCAGGCTATAGAAAGAAACTAGAAGGGAGGGAGAGTCTATTTTTCTCCCTGCCCCCTCCGTCACAATAATCATAACTGTGAGTGAATGATGCTGTTAATGAATGATGTTGTTTGGCTTTTCACCAGATATAGGCATTATCTTCTCACTGCTTCCCAATTCTGCCCTTTGCCATCCTAGCAATAATAATGGTCTGAAAGGATTCCTTGGGCTGATCATTGAAAACTCTCCAAAGAAAACCCAGAATTCCAGAATCTCAGAACTGGAAGAAACCTCAATGACTGGCTGTTTCAATCCATGTTTTAACCAGAATTCCTTCTATGTTAACCCTGACAAGTGATCATCCAGTCTTTACTCAAAGAAAGTCAGTGAGAAGGAATCCAACAGCTCCCAGAGTAGCTCATTTTCCCTTGGAATGACTAGCTTGGTGATGCAAGATTAAATTTGCCTCTTTCTGAATTCTTCCCATGGTTCCCACTTTTGCCCTCTGGAGTCAAGCAGAAACAAATCTAACTACCCTTCGAAGAAGGGATGGTCAAATACTTGAAGATAAGTTATCGTGTCTCTCTTCAGACTTCTCCAGACCAAATAATTCCAGTTCCCTCAATGGGTCCTTATGGAGTAAACTGAGATATTTCACTACCCAGTTTGTCTTCCTTTGGCATCGCTCCTGCTCCTGCTTATGACAGACAATACTCCAGATGGGATCAGGCAGAGACCATCTACTTTGCCCTGAATGCTAGACCTCTCTTAATAAAGTTGAAGATCGAATGAGCTTTTCTTCAACTGAAATCAGTCATTCAGCTAGCCCTTTAAGTGACTATTATGTGCCAGGCAGGGACTGTGATAGGAAATGGGGACACAAATACCAAAATGAAAGCTTCTCTACCCTTTAAGAGCTTACATTTGATAAGGGAAGATAACCCTTTATGCAAATATATGCAAAACAAATTCAAGCCACTAGAAACTTGGGAGATCAGGAAAGGCATAAGGAGTAGCATTTTCATTGGACTTTGAAGGGAAACTAAGTATTCTAAGAGATGGAGTTAAAGAAGGAGAGCAATAACAGGTATGAGGGAACAGCCTATGCAAAGGCATGGAGACCGGAGATTGAACACAATCTACAAAAAACAGCAGGACCAGTTTGCTTGGGTCATAGATTCTAGCCTAGAGGCAAGTAATCTATAATAAGACTGGAAAGTAGGTTTGGCTTTATGCACCAGGAAAAAAAGCTTGTATTTGACCGTAGAGGTACAAGGAGTCATAGAATTTGAACTTAATTCAAATAATTGAAGGGTCCAAGGCCCCCTGGGGATACAAAGACAAGTGCAATGCCTGCCCTCTTAGAGTTTACATTCACTGGGTGGCTACAACACGTGCAATCAATCAATCAATAAACATTCATCAAGCATCTGCTATATACAAGGCATGGTACTAAGCACTGGGGATACAAAAAGAGGCAAAGAACAGTTCTTGCCCTCCAGGAGCTTAGAATCTAATAGGGGAGACAGCATGCAAACAAAAATATGCAAAGAAGGCTAAAAAGCATAAATAGGACATTTATTAAGCACCTACCACAGCACAAAAGAGGCATAAGATAGTCCCTGCCCTCAAAGAGCTTACAATCTAATGGCTACATGAACAAATATGATACAAAGAAAACCAGGTGAGGGACCACTGCCTAGGAAGGATCTGGGAGAACTTCATGGAAGATGTGGCACCTGGGCTGGGCCTTGAAGGAAAATAAAGATTATGGGAGACAGAGATGAAGGTGCAGGGGTATTCCAGCCATTGGATGCAACCTGGACAAAAATTCCAGCCATTGGGTACAACCTGGATAAAAGCTTGGAGGAGGGAAATGGAGTTCAGTAGTTCAGCTGGGCTGGAATATAATCACCCTTTTTGTTTGCCATATCACACCCCTGATTGATATTCAGTTTGCAGTCTACTACAATTGTCATGATGGAATCTTTTCAGAGGAGTCTGCTCTCCCTTGGAGGGGAATGAGGAAAGGAGGAAGGGGAGGAAGGAAAAAGGTCTGCATTCCATTTTAGAACTAAGTGCTAAGGTCAGAATCCCAGGGTGACCCAAGGGAGTGCCCATACTTTGGACATCTAGAAAGTGGTGAAATTTTTCATCATCTAATGTCTAAAGTCACCTCTTTCTGATGGACAAAAGGTCCCTCCTTGGAAGAGTTTACCATTCAATAGGGAATATAAAGGATTGACACTAAGTCTATAAAGGTACAATGGAAAAAGAGAACTTTCAGCTGGGAAGATCAGAATTTGGAGTCGAGAGTCCTGGGTTCATTGACATATCAATAAGCATTTATTAAGCACCTACTATGTGCCAGGCACTGAACAAGGTTCACAAACCACAAATCTCTAATGGAGAGTCCATGTACACCACTTCTCTCTTTTACAAATGAGGAAACTGAGTCCCAGAAACATGCCCAAGACCACTCAAATAGTAAAGAGAAAGGACTCAAACCCAGCTCCTCTGACTCCAGAACCAGGGATTTTTCTGCTGTACCACCATTCAGGTCCCTAGTCTGTCATTTACCAGTTGTATAATTCTGGAAAAGTCACTTCATCTCTCTGAATCTCATTTTCCTCATCTGTAAAAGGAGTATGATGATACTTTCCTGCTCTCCTCCTAAGGCTGTACTCTCTGAAATGTGTCACCCAGAAAAGAACATGATAGTCCAAATATAGAGGCTTAGTAGCCAGCAAGTTCAATATGAATCAACAATAATATGGGAACCAAAAAGACTTGTGTAGACTTGGGCTTCGTTTAAGAGAATCACAGTGTCCAGGAATATGGAGGTGAGGTTCTTACTGTACTCTCCCCTGGCCAGACTACACCTGGGGTATGATGTTTAGTTCTGGGTGCCCCCATTTAAAGCAGGGTACCTTGAGATCAAGATACAAGCCCTCTTTGTATCTTCAACCCTTAGCCCAGTTCCTAGTACATAGTAGGTGCTTAATAAATGAATGTTTATTAACTGACTGATAAACAGTAGAGAGTCCAGGGGAAGGCAAGCCAGGATGATGACAGGCTTTATGATCACCCCACATAAAAATCAGATAAAAGAACTGGAAAAGAGACGTGGGGGATAGAAATAGAGGCATATGTGTTATGACATGATAGCTGTCTTCAGGTATTAGAAGAGCTAGAAGAGGGATTCTATTTGTTGTCGTTGGCCTTCTTTGTAATTTAACAAAAACAGGGGGTCGAAGTTGCAGATTTAGGCTACACTTTAGGAAGAATTTCCTAACAATGAGAATGGTCCAATTATGGAGTGAACTGCCTCAGAAAGCTGGGAGCTCCCCCTCCCTGAGACCCTTGAGAAAAGATTGGATGATCACTGTCTGGGTACGGCCTATAATCAACAGGCTGTCCCTAAAGTCTGGTCACATAGGAAATCTCATTAATGATGCATATTTTCAAGAAATGAAATGAATGAAATTTTCAACATTTTATTTAATTAGGATAAATTTTAGCCATGACAATTTCACATGGAATTCATTAGCTATTGAGGACTATTTTACATATTAATGAGATTAATTTAATTTAATTAATTAATGAGATTTCCTATGTGTCTCCTATATCTTCCTATGAAATCTCATTTATGCTAATTAAATAAAATGTGGTTAAAAATTTCATTTCTTGAAAATATACATAGTTAATGAGATTTCCTATGTGTCCAGACTTTAGGGACATCCTGTATCTCATTAGATTGGGAGCTTCTTGAGGGCAGAGATTGTCCATTGTCTTTCCTCGTATCTCCATTGCTTAGCACAGTGCTTGGCACATAGTAGGTATTTAATGATTTTTTGTTGACTGTGTTTTAGAAAGTTTGATCCTCATTCAAAAACAGATGGCCTCTGGACATCCCTGCCAAACCTAAGATTCTCTGGGATTCTGTGAGCCAATGTTGAGAGAGCAGAGATGGTGCAAACCTGGATGGGGATGTTTCCTGAACCCGGTAACTATAGAAACTATTTTCACACTTGGTCTGAGTAATAGATGAGATGGAAATTAAATGCTACCGTGGAGCCAGGCCCTGGAGGCCTGTTAGTAGAAAAGGGTCTGTGAGCATCTTGTCCCTCCTCCCTCTGCCTAATTCTCTGCACTCAGGTAGGACTTTGGCAGTCAATCTGTGAAGAACACTGAGACAATCTGAATCTTCATGTGGCCTCGTCCTCAGGACTTTCTCTGGTTCCCATCAGGAAAGTTCTGCACCTATGTTTGCTTGTTGTTAAGAGGAAAACTGTTGGGTGTAAAAGAGTAAGTGCTAGGGGCCTAGAGAGAAGTTGGCTATTCCGTGACCTGCCAAAGGAGTAAAATCTTCATGTGCTCAGGGTGTACAACAGAAAGAATTAACTCACAGCATCATAGATTCTGACCTGAAAGACATCTTGAATCGACTGATTCATATTAATTAATTAATTACTATTAGTGATTGATTGATTCATGAACATGGCACCTACTATGTGCTAGGCACTTTGCTAAGCACAGAGCATCTTAGACATCCAAGACCCTCGTTTTAAATAGAGGCTCAGAAAGGTGAGCTTGCTGGTCCAAAGTCTCACCTTTTCCTTTTTTTTTAATAGCATCTTATTTTTCCAATTTCATGTAAAGATCATTTTTAGCATTCATTTTTTATAAAATTTTGTGTTCCAAATCTTTTCCCTTCCCCCTCCCTAAGATGGTAAGCAATTTGACATAGGTTATATATGACTCACGTCTTCTAAACAATAGATTTGAGATTACTTTTGTCTTTTCAGTAACATACTCAAATGTGGGGTAAAAGGCATCCTGTTGGAGCCTAAAGGAGCTGGAATTTCTTCTTCCTATGAAAGGCAATGAACCTGTCTTATCCCCCTCTATATTCCCCTTCATTTGACCCCCGTAGGGTCTTACACCCTTCTGGGCCACTAAGAAAGGAACTAACTTTACTTGGCAGTTATATGGTTCAGTGGGTAGAGCTTGTTGACTGACTTCATATCCAGCAATCAATCAATTAGTCAACAAGCATTTATTAAGTACCTACTATGGGCCATTAGATTGTGAGCTCCTTGAGGGCAGGGACTGTCTTTTGCCCCTTTTTGTGTCCTCAACACTTAGCACAGTGCCTGATGCTTAATAAGCGCATATTAATCAACTGACTGACTATGCTGCATATTGGGAATACCAAGACAAAATGAAATCCAACCTCTTTTAACTTCCAACCATTTCTCCTCCTTCTTTCCTATCAGATGTAGCAGAATGAATCTAGAAGCTCTTCCACATGACAGTCCTTACATGAAGACATCTAGGATATGCCCAAGGCTTCTGCAGTCTAAACCTCCCCAGTTCTTTCAATTAGTCCTTAGGTAGAAAGAACTTTAGATTCCTTTTCATACTGGACACTCTCCAATTTACCAAAGTATTTCCCAAAATGTGGTACCTAGACAGCTAGGTTGTGCAGTGAATAGAGATCCAGGTCTAGCATCAGGAAGACTTGAGTTCAAATCCCACTTCAGACACTAGCTTCGTGACCCTGGGCAAGTCACTTAGCCCTGTTTGTATGTCCTCATATGTAAAATGAACTGAAGAAGGAAATTTTTCTCTGACAAGAAAACCCCAAAAGGGTTCACGAAGAGTTGAACACAACTGAAAAACAACTGAACACCTGACACCTACAACCATATTCAGCACTGAAAAGGTCAGACTACAAGAGGGCTAGCACCTCCTTAGTCCTGGACACAACATGTCTAGATGCAGCCCAAGGCTGCCCTAGCTCTCCTGCCTGCATATCACGCAATGGGCACATATAGGGTTTGCAGTCTACTAAGACCCTTAGATCTTTTTCAGGGGAACTCTTTCAATAGTTGATCAATGAATACATCATTGCGTTGCAATTTTCTTAATGGAAAAAAAGTCTGGGGAGAAAAAGGTTGGGGGAATCATTATCTAAGCAATGGAAAGCAGACTCTTCGAGGCTCTGCAGGGGTTCCTGGCCAAGGGAGCCAGAACACTTCTGACATCCAGAGAGAGGGAGCTGATAAATTCTAATCCTGCCTCCCATGGAAAGTTTAGGAAAAGCATTGCCCCTCCCATTGATCTGGTGACTGGGGGATTAGTCAGCATTGCTAATCAAGGCTCCTCTATAGCTGGTTTGCAGCAACAGTCTGAGCCAAGAGCCTGGTTTTTCCCATGTGCTCTGCTGATGGCCTTGTTCTTTTTCTGGTTTAATACATGACCCCAAATAGCCCCAAATAGTCACAACAACAGCAGAAGCAGCAGCAGTTAGATAGCATCTTAAGGTTTGCAAAGCAATTTACAGATGTTAGCTCATTTTGTCTCTTCTGCAAAGTAAGTTCTATTGTTATCCCCACTTTATAGGTGAGGAAACTGAGGCCCTGAGAGTTTGAATGATTTACCCAGTGTCACAAAGCTACTGGGTCTGAGGCAAGATTCCAAAACAAATCTTCAGGACTCCAGTATCAGTACCCTATACCTGGGCTCTCTACGGGAAGCAAAGTCTCACTTTATTTGACTAGTCAGGGCTAAACTCCTCCCCTACCATGCCCCAAAGAGCATGGGTTTCAGAGTCCAAGAACCCACAGGACTAGAATCATAGAGTTCCCACTGGAGCATACCTTAGACTTAGAACATACCTGACCTCATTTTCCAAATGAGGAATCTGGGACCCAGAGGGAGTCAGACTCTATCATCCGAGGTCACCCTAATAGTATGGGATTTTTAGCCTAAAGCCTCTGATTTTAAATCCAGTAGACTAGAAGGATCTTTAGGGGTCACTAGTCCTACCACCTTATTTTATAAATTAAAAATGAAAACACCTGAAGGTAGATGACTTCCTCAAGGTCACTTAAGTTGTCAATAGCAAAACTAGAGCTAGAACTCCTGGTTCCCTGACATTCCAACCCAGCACTGCTCCCATACTCCCTGACTCTGCTGTTTATTCTTTCTGTGGCCGTGGGAAAATTACTTCTTCATTCTGGGCCTCTGTGTCCTCATATTTATTTACTTTATCTATCTATCTATCATCTGTCTATCCATCTATCCATCTATCTGTCTGTCTGTCTATCATCTATCTATTTCTTTTCTACTATTTTAAAATAGATTTTATTGATATCTTTTTTTTTCATGCCTACATTTCCTTGTCCTCGTATTTATAAAATAAAACCATTGGTCTGAATGATCTCTTCCTAGGTCCTTCCAGCTCTAAGTCTGTGATTCTATTTCTGTTCCCTCTTGGGGAACAATGGCTCTAGGTTTCTTTCCATACCTTGGATTCTGAATTCCCCAAGAGAGTGGATTTCTGCATTCCCATCCCTGTTGTCTTTCTGTTTTCAATAGCCTTTGAAGCTGTCTCTGTCCATGGTGATAAAAGTTCAAAGGTTTGACTGAAGGGAGTAGGACGCTGAGACACCCTTCTTGGGCATTCCACCTTCACTGATCCCTTTGCCTCTGCAAAAAGAAGCACCTTCCCAGGAGATCTACTTGTTGTTGCTTCTCAGAGTCCACAGCCTAGGGCTAAGACAGCTTGTACATACTTAAGGATGGATTTGGGGACTGGCACAACATTATACCAACCCTTTAAGAGACCTTCCCTTGGCAGTCTTCCACAGCTGACCAAGTACCTGCAGGTCCTTTCAGAAGAAAGAAGAGTCTTTCAAAAGGAGACAAGTCTGATCAGTTTAGAGGAAATGAGTAGACTTCTGGCCCAGGCTGAGCCCTGATCATCAAAACCCATTCAGGAAGCATGGAACTCCATGTCCAAGACAGAATTTGAACCAGCCTATCCTGACTCAGGGTTCAGTCCCTCCCCACTCTTTCACACAGTAGAACACAAGTCCCTTGAAGACAGGAACTCTTCTGTTTGGGGTTTGATAGCCTCAGCACCTAACATAGTTCTTTGTGCAAAGTGGGCTCTTAATAATTTTCTTTTGAACTGAACTATTTTAAGCATCCTATTCCCTCTTTAATTACTTAATTACCAAGCATTATTAAACACCTAATTTGTGTCAGAGACTGTGCCAAGCACTGGGAATACAAAAAATAAAATAAAATAAAATTGTTCCTGACTTTGGAAAGTTTATATTATATTAGGGGGAGAATATGTTCATTAATTAGTCCAAAATAAGTCAACAATAAGCATTTATTAGGTAACTACTATGTATCAGGAACTGTGCTACACAATAAGGATACAAAGACTGCTGTGATGCATATTCTAAATGGAAGACATCAAGTACACCTACAATTATATAGAAAATAAATGTAGTTAGGTTTGCAAAGTGCTTTACAAGCATTCCTACTTTTGGTCCTCACAAAAACTCTAGAAGTTAGGTGCTATCATTATTCCCATCTTATATTTGAGGAAACTGAAGCAGACAGAGGTTAAGTGACTTGCCCAGGATCACACAGCTTGTGTCTGAGGCTGGATTTGACCTCAGGTCTTTCTGATTCCAGGTCCAATGCTCTATCTACTATGCCACTTTAAATATGGGGGAGTTAAATATAGATGTAGCACATATGTTGTTGGGCATCTTTATCCCAACTTTTACATTGACAGTCACTTCACCCAGAACAAAGCTCTATCTCCTCCTCAGGGCTTGAGGAGAACCCCTCAGGGGTGGGAATTACCCTTCTCTAATGCAATCAGCTTCAGCCTCCATTCTAGTGTCTTATTTCCAATAGCAATTGCTGGTCATTGGTTCCCTACTTTCTTTCAACCAATTGTAATGGGAATGTAAATTTGGAAGATCTTCCCTGCCCCTAGGCTAAAGTGCACCTGGAGCCTGGGGTGGGAGGCTTGTTTTTCAGTAGATACTTTGTGAATGGCCAGTGGGTCAAGAAAGTTGTTACATTCTCTGAGCCAGGAGAAGGCTATATAAGCCCTGATGTGAGGCTTTGTTTTGGGGCTCACTTTGAGAAGTGTTCAGTGATTTCATCTGGATTCTGGGAAGCTGTTGTTGAGAGCTCCCCCTCGGCTTTGAAAAACCCAGATGTTGAAACCCAGATGTTGATTTGGTATGGATGTAATGGTTGGACATTTTGGAAACTGTCTATTTGATCTGTTTCTCTGTCTTGATAATTCTGTCTGTGTATTCTGAAGTTCGAGGTGCTGACCTTTTTCCCCTGAACTAGGTGAACGATACATATCTGACTGATTAAAGTAAGCTTGTTAACCCATTTTGAGTTGCTTTCCTTTATCAAAGCAGATCCAAGAACCTGTGTGAGCAGCCACCCTGGGGACGCTGGGGTGCTTGCTGCTACACCAATTAACATCAACCAGTTTTTACAAGGGTAGCTAGGTGGTGCATGGATAGGGCACTGAACCTATAGTCAAGAAGATCTAAGTTGATATCTGCCCTCAGATGCTTACTAGCTGTGTGACCCTGGGTAGGTCACTTAACCTTTTTTGCCTCAGTTTCCTCATCTGTAAGGGAGCTGGAGAAAGAAATGGCAAACTACTCCAAGTATTTCTTCCAAGAAGTCCCTAAATGGGATCACAAAGAATTGGACACAATTGAACAACAGCTTTTACAAAGGGAAATTTACTGAGATATTTAAAGAAATGCTTACAAAGGGATATTTACTGAGAAGATATTTCAAACACACAAGTATAAACATTCCCCCCTCCCCCGACACTATTCCCTGTACCATCTTAGTCCTTAAGAATAGATTCAAGGTAGAGCACCAGCCCTGGAGTCAGGAGGACCT
Source organism: Petaurus breviceps papuanus (assembly GCF_028583685.1). Lineage (NCBI taxonomy): Eukaryota > Metazoa > Chordata > Mammalia > Diprotodontia > Petauridae > Petaurus > Petaurus breviceps. The sequence continues at coordinate 4,321,701 of NW_027185573.1, read as the reverse complement.
GAGTTCAAATCTGGCCTCAGACACTTAACACTTACTAGCTGTGTGAGCTTGGGCAAGTCCCTTAACCCCAATTGCCCTGCCTTCCCCCTCCAAAAAAAAAAAGACAAAAAAAGAATAGACTCAAGGGCTGGACTCCAGGCCTCCCTGGAAGACCTGATGCACCAGGCTCAGATGGCTGAAAACTCTGACCTGAACTCTTGCTCCCAGACCTCCGGTGGCCTTTACAAGCTCACAAGATCATAGCCTAATTATCTCCATCTCCAGTATTCCTTCACCTAAGACAGGACTGGAAGAAGCAAAAGCAGAGGTATATGCTTGTGAATTTAGGTCAGTGTGGGTGGGGAGAGCAGACTGCCTGTGCTGGCGCTCTCCCTCTCAGCCTCAACAGGACCACAGGCGCATGACTTCTCTGAGAAAGGGCCCAAGGTTCCGCCTCCACATGGATGCCCACAGCAGCTCATCCTCCTCACTGCTGCCAGAGAAGGACAAAAAGGGTCCAGTTGCCCCTGACAGAGACAGCTCCAGCTCAGTAACCAATAAAATATTCTTTTATTTGCCATGTACTTAGCAGACAGGAAAACTGGGCACATCTCCTGAAGTGGAGAATCAGGCTTTTCATTATGTGTCATCAGGCAATACCAGAAATCACCTCACAGAGCTTCCCCATGTGACTCAGAAGGGAAATATGCTGCATTTGCTCTGCGGAAAAGCCCCTCCTCAGCCATTCTCTTAATACACAAGGTAGTTTGGAGAGAACAGGAAGGATGTCATATAGAAGGTGAGACTTGACCTGTAACTAGAAGAAAGGGAGGGATTCAATGAGGTGATGGTGAGGAGATCCTGTATTCTAGGCCTGGGACCCTCCAGTGCAAAGGAATGGAAATGAGACAGAAGGCCATGTGTGAGCAAGGATGATGCTGCCCAGGAAGGAATCGTTTTCAGACAGGTTAGGCAAAGGAGGAAACTGGACAATAGCTCAGATTGGTTTCTAATTGATCAATTGAGTTTCCCTGAAACTGAAGCAGTATCTTTCTGGCACATCCCTGAGACAAGCCATGTGGAGGTGGGGGAGAGGCAAGGGAAGAGAAGCCTCTGCCATAGCCAACTTGGCTGGATCCCAGAGGGTGTGCACAGGAGTCTTGTACTAGAAGGCTGCCTCTGCTACCACCTAAACCACGAAGGTGAGCTTTCCCTGGGCTTAGCCTGTGGTGATGCTTGCCCCACTGCCCTCATGCCCTGCCACCTACTCCTGATTTCTTCTTCTATTGTAGATTTCCTGTGCCCAGGAGAGGTTACAGACACATGAGAGAGAGCAGGTCCACCTGCTTCAAGGTTCCTCATTTGTAAGTGTACCCTGATGATGCTCCAGCAGTGACAATGAAAACAGGACAATGAATCTGGCAGCCCGTGCCCCTCCCTGATAGGTAAAGGGGGAATCTGAGATGAATTGACCCGTGCCAGCCTTCACTCTGTCCTCACTGGGTTAATGGTGGCATCAACGATGTTAAAATATTCAGAATAGGCTGAAATGTTTCCCTCAACCTGACAGAGGCAGATAATGAGACCCATATCACTGTCTCTGTTGGCTCATTCCGGGCAACTCTATCCGGCTCCAATCCCAAATAACTTTTTGGATGTTTAGATATATGGAGTGTAATGAGAAAGAAGACCAAGGACATCTCTCCTGACTTTCAGTAATTAAGCATCAATCAAGAGCCCCCCTGAGAATTTTCCATTTTCTTTTATTAATATGTTGTTTTCCAAAGACAACAATAATAAAAAGGGGAAAGAGGAACAAGAAAGGGAATATACATTTATTAAGCACTTACTGTGTGCCAGGCACTGTGCTAAATACTTTACAAATATCACTTCATAATATAAATGTTATCTCATAATAATAAGTAATAATAATAATTATTATATTATTATTCATATATAATATATTATTAATATAATATATATATTAGTAAATAATATATGAATAAGTAAATAAATGATTTTAAAATAAACTAAATAAATAATAATATATAATAACAAGCAAAATAATAAATAAGATAATAAGTGGATCCTAGGGGGATTCTGAGTTATTTGTATTAATGATTATTCACCTGCTCAAATGAATTGGTTTATCTTCTTGGTTGAGGTAGGAAGGGGAGAAGAGAGGAGCTGAGCAGACATGAATCAGCCAGCATTGGCACACAGGTGTAGCATATAGAGACCTACAACGGGAAGGCATTAGTAGTCACTTGGCTCAGCCCCCCTCATTTTACAAGGAGGAAGAAGAGCCATTCTGTCGCTACTGTTAACATATAACCAAGTGGAATTTAGAACAAAAGGCCTGGGACAGAGGTCCCCCACCTCCCTTGGTTCCACTTGGCCCTGTTCATCTTACCTCAAGGTGATTTGCTCAGTGACTAGGCACCAGAAGGGTGAACCCCTTTGGAGGGCCATGTTTGAAGCCGCACACATGTGGGAAATGAGTAGGGTTGGGGTACACATATCAAGGGCAGCTCATGTCTCTAGAGCCGATGATGTCAACCATCTACTTGTTTTTTCTGATAAGCTGGTGACTGTGTCCTTAGGTCCTTGGATCTATACATCCGCCTCTGAAACTAGGTGTGTGATCTTGGGTGGATCCCTTAACTTACCAGGGCCTCAGATTCTCCTCTTGTAAAACAAATTGTTGTTTAATCATTTTTCCAGTACTGTCCAACTCTTCATGCATCCTTTTGGGGTTTTCTTGGCAAAAATATTGGAGTGGTTTACATTTCCTCCTCCAACTCGTTTTACAAATAAGGAAACTGAAGCAAACAGAGATAAGTGACTTGCCCAGGTAGTAAGTGTCTGAGGCTAAACTTGAACTCAGGTAAAGGTTTGGCCTAGATGGCCTCCAAGATTTTTCCAGCTCCTGCTCTCAGCTCCCGATCCTTCCTTTTTATGTATTCCTAGCAACAAAATCACTGGTCTGCCTAGCATACTAATAAGACAGCTGAAGCCAGGAGAAGTGACTTACCTAAGGTCACAGGAAAATGGTTTCTTTTGATCCCCCAGGGTAGTGTCCAGAGAATTAGTGATTAGGGCTGTCTGAAGTGGACATTGGTTTGGACTGGGTTGAAAAGAATCTAGAGAAAACTGGTCCTGGATTTGAATCTTCCCTTCCTCCTCTAACTCTTACTAGCTGTGAAATCATGGTCAAGTCACTTAACTGTTCTAAGCCTTAAAGTACTCATCTGAGAAATGGGTATATGGAATACATCTCAAAGGTTTGCTGTGAGACTTAAAGGAAATAATATATGTAAAAATCCTTTACAAGCCTTAAACTGATACATAAACATCAGCTCCTACTATGGTTAAAATCTTATTATCTCTCTTACTAACTGTGTAAAGAAGGATCTGTGTACATTGTTGGAAATGGGACCATATATTTAACATGTGAATGAGCTACATACAGTGCATGTGTCCTCTTCCCTTTAAGAATTACTGTCTAGGTGATCAGGATGTTTTCAAGCAAAAGGAAGCTGGGGTTGATAAGGAGGCAACATTGTGCTTTGGATAGAATACTAGACTTAAGAATACAGAAGTTTTTGTGGTTGTTGTTCCTGTTTTTGAGTCATGTCTGACTCTTTGTGTCCTCATTTAAGGTTTTCTTGACAAAGATACTGGAGTGCTTTGCCATTTCCTTCTCCAGCTCATTTGACAGATGAGAAAACTAAGGCAAACAGGCTTAAGTGACTTGCCCAGGGTCACACAGTAAGTGTCTGAGGCCAGATTTGAACTCATAAAGATTAGTCTTCCTGATTCCAAGCCCAGCAGACCATCCACTGTGTCACCTAGCTGCAACTGAGGCTAAAGGAGATTAATTAACTTGTCCACAGTCATACGTCTAAGGAAAAAGAAAAAAAATGCCTTTAAAAGAGGAGAATGACTTGTTTAAGGTAACAGAGGGACAGAGTTGGGATGAGAGTTATAAGTCTGGTGGGGTGGATGGGGCCAGGGCTCAGGGCGCCAATATCTAAAAGATTACACTTCTCCCCTGGATTCCCCTGGTCCTTTAGTTTGTAAACTCCACATTTCCCTGCCTGTCATCTCCACACACCCCCATCTATCTAATCTATATAATCTTCCCCTGCAGAATAGGGGGTAAATGAACAAGGACAGATTCTCTGAGAGATCAGCCTCGTTTCCTGTCGAGACTACCCCAGACCAGACCAGATGATCTTCTGCTTTGATCCTCCTCCCCTAAACTAAATTTGCCCTCGACACCAAAATTCCTACTGCAGGCTTGGCCTGAAACTAAAAGCTAGACAGCATCACTACAGTCACATCCACTTTCCACGATCCCCCGACTTCTGTAGACAAGGTTTCTGCACTGGTTGGGACAGTGGGAGAGATAATCTCACAGTTCCCTGCTCTGAATTCTGTGATTCTCTAGCTTTGATTTTCAACCCTTCATCTTCTGCCAGAAAACCCAACCTCTGTCCCCTCCCTGGCCATTAATAAACATTTACAGCCCACTGTTCTTCCTTCCTCCCACCAGACCTGATCGATACCTTCCCTGTTAGCATTTGGTATTCACCTGCTTCTGCTGATCAGACTACCAAGGTCCGAGATTGCCAGAGTGGCCTTTCAACAATAACATTAACCCGTTATGCCAAAATTCAGAATATTCTGCGTTATTGAATGGTCCCAAATATCAGCTGGCTTGTACACTAGCATTTACTTTTCACCCAACAGCAGGAAATGACTTGTGAGTAATCTTCAATAATGTGTGATTTGTATGACCGATTTTGAGAGCTGGGGAGGGATTTCCTGCAGGCAGATGGGTAGAGGGAAAAGGGAGGACCCAGTTAAAGGGCTCTAGCATGGAGAATATACACAGGACTAACATCTTGGGTTCTATTACTGCAGGCAGAGAGAGGAGACTGGTTCCTGGCTTTTCATTAAATACAAGATGCATTTATGAAGTGTCTACAATGGACCAGGCACTGTGCTAGACACTAGAAATACAAAAATGGAAAATAAAATAATACCTGCCCTAAAGAGGTCATTTTCTTTTATAGAGGGTACACCACACACACAGATAAGTAAATACAAAATATATTTTTGTTGTTAGTCATTTCAGTCATGTCTGACTCTTTGTACCCCATTTGGGGTTTTCTTTGCAAAGATCCTGGAGTGTTTTGCCTTTTCAAATATATATACAAAGTATAAAATGGTAGAAAGGAATCTAAATGAATGAGAGAATGAATGAATGAAATGATGTCTATAGTATTATTATTATTTACTATTTTCCAAGAGCCATGCTCAGAATGAAAATATATGTTAGACAAGGATCTGCCTTCAAGAAGCTTATACTCTAATAGAAGAGACAATACATATAAGAGAGTAGTGGTCAAAGGAAAGAGTTGTGATCTAGGAAGTCACAAAAGCAGAAGAATAGGGCAGTTCATTAATACCCTCCATCCATAGTCATGATTTAATTATTGCTCTCAAGGCAAGAGGTGAAAGGGAGAGGAGGCAGGAGGAAAAGGGAATGGAAAATATCCAGGATGATGGTGAGGACACACAGTCTGAAGAGAGAGAAGAGTCAAGTGGTTTCCTTCCATATCTTCCTCCAAGACATGACCTCTGGTGGTTGTATTTGGAGAATAGAGACATAGAAGCAACAAGAATGGCAAGTGAGAAAAATCAGAATGTGGATTTAAATCCCAGGCATGCCTCTTACCACCTGTGTGACCAGACCAACTCATTTAAGCTCTCTAGTCGCATCTATAAAAGGAGGAGGTCAGACTAGATGACTTCTTTTTGGAGGGGGAAAGGCAAGGCAATTGGTGACTTGCCCAAGGTCACATGGCTAGTAAGTGTTAAGTGTCTGAGACAATTTGAAATCAGGTCCTCCTGACTCCAGGGCCAGTGCTCTATTCACTGTGCCACCTAGCCGCCCCATCATGACTAGATGACTTCTAAGGTTCCTTCTAACTCTAGATTTATTAGCCTAGGTACAAAGCATTCTAGGGGTGGAAGAAGCACTGGCAAGAATAAAGATTAGCAGAGTAGTATCACCATCTTGGAAAAAAGTCTGTAGAGAGGTGTCACTTGAGATAAGATTTCAAGGTAGCTAAGGATTTGAAGATAGAGAGTTGAGGAGAAAGTGTATGGAGCATGACATGGGCAAAGGCATGAAGAGAGGAAATGAAATACAGAGTTTGGGCAACATTTGATAGGGCACTTAAGTCAAGTACCGTAAATGAAGGACAATAATCCTACTCCATAAGTGGTGGACAAGTAGCCAATTTCACTAGAATACAGTGAAAATAAATAACGTGCAATAAACTTTGAAGTTCAGCTGGTGCCAGAAGTTCAAGGGCTTTAGATACAAAACACAGGAGTTTGTATTTTATCTAAAGGTAAGAGGGAGTCACTGCAGCTTCTTGAGCAGGGGGTACACCTTGCGCTTGTGCTTTAGAAATAACAGTTTCACAGCACTATAGAGGCTGAGTCGAGGAGGGGAAAGGCTGGAAGCTGAAAGTCCAACAAGGACACTCTTGAAGTAGTTTAATAGAGAGGTGAAAAAGGCCTGAATGAAGGTGGTAGCTATGTGACTGGAGAGAAGGGAATGTCCCTGAGACTTGTTGTGAAGGTAAAAAAAAAATAAGAAGTTATTATCTAGAGGCTGTGTCCTGGTAGTTCTAACTAAGGGTCTCAGGAGGAGATATTTTCTCAAAAGCTCTGGATGAGGACTGGGAAGGACATGGCAAGTTCCTTCTCAGAAATAGTTTGGGGAGGGGTGTGGGGCCCCAGAGAGGAGAGTGTATCTAGAAGGAGATGATGGGTAATAGTGCCAGTGTTTTAAAGAGACTGAGAAGGGGGTGGCTAAGTGGTGCAGTGAATAGAGCACCAGCCTTGGAGTCAGGAGGACCTGAGTTCATATCTGGCCTCAGACACTTAACACTTACGAGCTGTGTGATCTTGGGCAAGTCACTTAACCGCAATTGCTCTACCTTCCCCCTTCCAAAAAAAAAAAAAAAAGAGAGACCGAGAAGGATGAGGACTGAGGAAAAGACCATCAACAATTACGTGATCTTATTATCTGTGGCCCCACAAATGTACTCCTTTTCCTATTTTCCCAGCTCTGCCAAGGACACTACCATCCTTCAAATACCCATGCTCAGTATCTCAGTCTTTCTTGACCCTCCCCTTCCTCCCCCATCCCACCATATTCATTCAGTTGGTAGATGTTGTTGAGACCGCAAAACAAATCTCAGAATTGTAAACGGAAGGCTAGACGGAGCTTAGAGGTTGATTTGAAGCTCCAAATCTTATACAGAGGTTCTTCACAGAAGTTCAGTGGTTAGCATCTGGGAGAGGCTTAGAACCCAAGTCTTTCTGCATCTGTGCCCAACACTCTAGTCATCTGTGTCTCACATTAATCTAATGTCAACTTGGCATGCATTTATTAAGCATCTGCTCTGTGTTGGGCACCACCTTAGACAGTGGAGACATAAAGACAAACTCAGGGTCTCTTGCCTCAAGAAAATGGCATTCTATTGGAAGGAAACAATGTCCATAGGGATAATCAAATGCAGAATATATGCAAAACAATCCATTTCATCACAGAGGCTATAGCAACTGGGAATCAGGATAGGGCTAATGTAGAGGGTAGCAGGCACTTAAATTAACTGAGCCTTGAATTAAGGTAGAGATGCTAAGGGATAGCACATTTTTTTCATTTCACTTCTTTTCATTTTTCAAATAGTGATTTATTTTTTCCAGTTACATGTAAAGACAATTTTTAACATTCATTTTTTTTTAATTTTGAGGTCCACATTTTCTCCCTTCCTCTGTCCTTTCCATTTCCCTAAAAAGGTAAGAGTTTTAAAGGTTATATGTATGTAATCATGTAGAACATATTTCCATATTAGTCATGTTGTGAAAGAAGAAACAGATTAAAATAAAAAAAAACTATGGAAAAGATAAAGAAAGTGAAAATAGTATGCTTCAGTCTACATTCTGACTCTATCAGTTCTTTCTCTGGATAGCATTTTCCATTATGAGTCCTTTGGAATTGTCTTGGATCATTGTATTTCTGAGAAGGTCTAATTTATTCATAGTTGATCATCACACAACATTGCTGTTACTATGTACAATGTTCTCTTGGTTCTGCTCACTTCACTTTGCATCAGCTCATGTAAATCTTTCCAGGTTTTTCTGAAATCCACCTGATTGTCATTTCATTACAATAGTATTCCATTATATTCATATACCATAAAACTCGTTCAGCCATTCCCCAGTTGATGAAAATCCCCTCAATTTCTCCTTCTTAGGGGCAGCTAAGTGGCACAGTGAATAGAGCACCAACCCTGGAGTAAGGAAGACTTGAGTTCAGATTTGGCCTCAGACACTTGACACACTTACTAGCTGTGTGACCTTGGGCAAGTCACTTAACCCCAATTGCCTTGCCTTCCCCCATGCAAAAAAAAATTCTCCTTCTTTATCATCACAAAAAGAGCTGCTGTAAATATTTTTGTACATGTGGGTCCTTTTCCCTTTCTTAAGATCTATTTGGGATACAGACAGTATCAAGGGATTTGCTTGATCAAGGGGTTTGCCCAGTTTGATTGCCCTTTGACCATAGTTTCAAATTGTTCTCCAGAATGGTTGGATCAGTTAACAATTCTACCAACAATGCATTAGTGTACCAGTTTTCCCACATCCTCTCCAACACTTATCATTTTTCTTTTCTGTCCTATTAGCTAATCTAATAGGCGTGAGATGGTACCTCAGAGTTGCTTTAATTTGAATTTCTCTAATCGATAGTGATTTAGAGCATTTTTTCATGGCCATAGAGAGCTTTGATTTCTTTATTTGAAAGGTAGCACATTTTATAACTAAAAAACAATCTATGACTTTGAGTTGTTATTCAAAACAAAGGGAAGTAACATGGCATCATGGATAGATACAGTCACGGAGACCGGGTTCAAACCTCACCTCTCACGCTTGTTTAGGGAACAATCACAGGTGAAGTGATTAGCTTCAGGAAAAAGAAAGAAATAAACATTTATTGAATTCCTAGTATGTGCCAGGCACTGTGCTAAGACCTTTATAAATATTATCTCACTTAATCCGGTTGGGTGTAGGTGATATTATTATTCCTATCACATAATTGAGGAAACTGAGACAGACAGGAGTTAAGTGACTTGTCCAGAGTTATGTAGTGCAGGGATTAAACTTGCCCAACCTACAAGAAAAACCACTGGGGCAAAGCTCTGAGGAATGGCACTCAATTAAAGGGTCCGTGATCCCCTCTGAAGTGGACATCAGATCTACCTCATGGTCTAAGATGCCTACGTCTTCCAGGGCCTTATTTTTATAAGACTCGATACCAGATTTGATACCTGAAAATTCTGAAGAGGCTATGCAAAGGCCAGGATTCCATTGGTTGATATATATTGCTTTGTGGATCAAAAATGATGCATCAATTGTATGGGGGTCTTGGACTGGATGAAGCATGGGGCATCTCCACTGACTAAGTGCTCATAAAGTGATTATAATATGGAGGACAAGAGGGGTTGTTCCAGAGGTACGAAAACAAATTGGGGGACCTTCCATGTAATTGAGTCACTTCCACCACACTGAGCTTGGTCACCATATCAAGGCAAAACAAGGGTGCCAGGCCTTTCGTTATCTTCCTATGATTGAGAAAATGAATTGACAATCTGCAGCTCATACCTCTGGGACCTAATACATAGAACTTATAATCACTGGCCCCATGGAATCATATCTGATTGATTGATATTGATTGGAATAGAGTAGGGGTTCAAATAAATTCTTTCTCACAGGAACTAGCAAATGATTTGAAGTCAGTTCATCGTGACTCAACTTCCCACACTTTGATCGGAATTAATGGAGGAATTCACAGGTTCTTGATCTCCTGATAGGTTCCAGATCTTTCAATGAAGGGAGTAGACTCTTTGATCATCCCAGTTTAAAAACATACACACATACATATACTGGTTTCCATCACATCACTGCCAAGAGTCAATTCATCCCTAATCTATTATATGATATTTTTTAGTTTTATATTGTATTTTGAAAAGAACACAGCTGCTCAGATGGAGCTGTACCTAGATGTTTCCTATTGAGTTCACACCTGCAGAAAACAATGAGTTTTCCTGGTGATTAATGTCCACTCACTAAATGCTCCAGGTGGAAAGATGTCATCCTCTTCCAGCCTTGCAATCTGTCTTGGACAGGCTGCTGATTACACACTGATAATGGCAAGGCCAAGTAAGGCCTCACTGCAGACATGGGCAGGTGAGACAAGAAGGTTACCACAGTGCCATAAAGAGAATTGGAAAGGAAGGAATAGTTCACATTGCTGTTTGTCAGTTTGGAGAAAGAGGGGCATTTGTGGAAGCCTCTTGGCTGGCCATAATTCCTTACTCACCGTTACTAAGTTTCCAATCACTCAGTCAGACAACAGAAGCATCTTTGAGATCAGTCATATCAACCTAATGCCTACTTTTTTTAAATTCCCTTTTTGAAGGTGCAGAATAAGTGTGTACTCTAAGCAGAGCACAGATTCAATGAGGATGGTAGAGTTGACGTGCCTGAAATGACATGAAAGGGTGAAAAGGGCAGTATACAAAGAATCCAGAGCCCTAGGTTCAAGTACCAGCACTTATTAGCTTTGTGATGGTCCCTATTGACTACAGCTCCCTGTGCCTATTAGATATTAATTATAATTATTATCCAGACCAACTTAAATCTTCCTGTACTCTGGTGTCAAATGCCTTGGTCTCTCTCAATCACTTAGAAGAAGCTGTGATTTTATAAGTGATTTTGTTACCAAGAAGTACTTGGACACTGAGCCTTGACCTTCTGGCATATACCTTTCCATCCCTAAGAAACACATAAATAGGGATTACACTGAAACATATAGCCAGTGGTATTTATGTTGACTACATCCTCAATTCCTCACTATCTCTCCCATGCCCATCCAATCTGTCACCAAGGTCTGCCAATTTCACTTTTGCAGCATCTCTCAAATATGCCCCCTTCTCTCCTCTGACTCTGCTACCGCTATGGCCCTCATCCCCTTACATCTGGATTGTTGCAATAGACTGTTAGTCATCAATCTCTCCCTACTTCAGTCCATTCTCCATTCAGCTGACAAAGCAATTTCCCTAAAGCACAAGTCTACGTCACCTCCTTACCCAAACTCCAGTGATTTTCTATTAACTCCAGAATCAAAGATGAAATCTTCATTTGAAGCACTTCATACCTTGCTGATCTTCCACCTTATTCACCCCCATGTCCTCTGTGATCCAGTGACATTGATTTTCTTGCTGTTCCTGAAACAAGTCCCATAAGACTTTAGGAATTTTCATTGGCTTTCCCCACTACCCAGAATTCTCTCCTTTCTCATCTCTGTGTCTTGGCTTCCTTAGTTAAGCTGAAATCTTGCCTTCCACAAGAAGCACTCCCAGTCTCTCTTATACTAATGCTTTCCCTGTATTGAATATCTCCAATTTATTCTGTCTGTATCTCATTTGCACATAATTGTTGGCATATTGTCTCCTGTGGGACAACAACTGTCTTTTGCCTTTCTCTGTATCTCCTGTGCTTATTATACAGTCTAAGGAAAGGAAGGGGAAATGGAAGGAAAAGGAAGAAAACTAGCATTTTTAAGCAACTGCTATGTGCCTGGTACTGGACTACTTTACAATTATCTCATTTGATCCTCACAACTCTTTGAAGTCAGTGTTATTATGATTCCTATTTTAAAGTTGAGGAAACTGAGGCAGATAAGTGAGCTGCGCAGAGGCATACAACTAGCAAGTGTCTGAGGCAGGATTTGAACTTAATTCTTCCTGACTCCAGGTCTAATTTTTTGGATGAAGAGACAGACCCAAAGAGTTGAAGTCCAAGATAACACAATTCATAAGGAGCAAAGCTGAAGCCATATCCTCTGACCCCAATTCTAATGCTTTATTCAGTACATGATATTCATATTCCACATCTATAAAAACTGGGATGTTGAACTAATTTCTAAGGTGCGTCCATCTCTGAAACTATTGTCCTGTGACACAAATACCCATGAAATCCTAATCAACGAGGAATAGAAAGCAGAAAGAATTTTCTTATACTTTCATCAAGTCCACTGCCTAGTTTGGGTAAGTAAAATTATTTCTCCTGCTTTTAGAATTCAATTCAATGCAAATGAAACAACTCTGAGATTTCATCTCACACCCTGCAAATTGGCAGATATGATAAAAAGTAAAAAGTATCAATGTTGGAAGGTTGGTGAGAAGACAGGAATATTAATAACAAATAATTCTAACATGGAGCTATGAACTGGTTCAGCCATTCTGGAGAACAATTTGGAATTATGCAGGGAAAATTACCTCAATCTTTCGTATCCTGTAATTTACATACTCCTAGAAAGATGGAGAAAAATTCCCATATACAGAAAAGTATTCATAGTATTAACTTTTGGGGGAGTAGCAAAGGTCTAGAAGGAAAGTGATTATTGATTGGAGAAGGGCAAAAATTATGTAGCATAAAAATATAGTACAATATAACTATGCCAAAATAAATAATGAATACGAGAGATTAAGAGAAACTTGAGAAGATTTGTACAGTCTGCTGCAGATAGCAGTAAGAAGAACCAAGACAATTTACAGAATGACAAGTAATTATAAAGAAAAACAACCCTGAAAGTCACCAAAATTCTGATCAATGAAATACTTAAGCTTATCTCCCTAGAACTGAAAACAGAACACACCACCAAGAGCATAGCTAGATTTGTTACTTTTTCATTGTGAGTATTTATATCTCAGAAGTGGGCAAATACTACAAATCAGGACTTGATTTGTTTTTTGTTGATTGTCTAGACTTCACAAAGTGATGGAGAAAAATATTAATTTGCAAATTAAACTTTAAAAAGATAACATAGGTCAGAATGTAGCATATACACTAGGGCTTACTCTCCCAACTCCCACACAATGGTGAGTCAAATAACCAGAGCTTAGCTAATAAATCCACTTACGGCTTTAGGGTTAACCATAGTGGGATGAGAATGTCTTTTCTAACACTGAACTGTAGCTCGTGAGCCCCCACCAGTGTCCTTCTATCACTGTTCTGCCAATAAAGAGTCCAAGACAAAGCAGGTTCAAGCTTTTAGTAAATGTAGCAAAGGGTATAACTAACAACTACTAGAGACCTTTTATTGGAGTTCTCAAGATTTTCCCCTCAGATATTGTGTAGCTTTTCTGCTGGGCTACTTGTTGTTCCTAGGATCTCCCTTTCTTCAATCTGCCCTTGACTCCCAATGTAAGCACTGCTACTGGCTGTTCTAGGGATACTACTAGAATGCTAAGGGAAAGTCCCAAATCCTCTAGAAAATGCAATAACACTACCTAAGGGAGTTGGAATAGGACACAGACCAGCCAAAGATGAGGCCAAGGCCATGGCTCTTCTCTCAGTGAAGCAATTCCTTTTCAGGGATGTGACTAGAAGTCTTCAACCATTTCAAACTAATTTGATAGCTAACTGAAGATTCCACAAGTGGTGACCGAGTTCCTTAAGCAATCTGAGTAGACTTCATGTTGTATCTAGTCAAAATACCAAAAGAAAAAGGCCATGTTCACATTTAGTCAACAATCCTCTTTCTGGTCTTTACCTGACAAAAGAATCAAGGTGTAGCATCTTGTCACTAACTTTAAGTAGGAAAGGGAAATTTTAATAACTCAATCAACCCTCACATTTATAATAGGATGACATATATCAGACTGGAAATGATCTTAGAGATCATTTGCTCCAACCCTCATATTTTACAGATGAGGAAACTGAGACCCAGTGATGATAAGCTTCCTTCAAATTATAATTCAGGTGCAACTTCCTGTACATTTATCAGTGTTCTTTCCTTCTCACATTTTTTTGAATGAATTTATATATGCTTTATATTTACTTATCTACCAGGGATGTGTGGGTAAATGTTTAACAACTGGCTCTCTCTTTCAAGTTTAATCTGCATTAACTTTTCTCCATCACTTTCTTAAGCCCAAATCATCAACAAAATGATAAATTAAACCCTGATTTGTAGTGTTTGCTGATTGATTCTGGAGGCTTAGTTGTCACACTAAAAGTTTAACTGGCTCTCCCAATATGGTTTCAAAACACCCCTTCTTATCTATACATCTGTCTTATATCTACTTAAGAGAATGTAACCTCCTTGAGGGTAAGATCTTTATTGCTTTTGTAATTCTTTTCCCAATGTCTAACACCTAGTACAGAAACATAAGTTTAGAGAAGGAAAGGACATTATGGAGTAGGTGCTGAGCAAATGTTTATTAATTGATTGATTGAGGGCAAGAAATGTTTTGTCTTTGAATCTTTACCACCTAGCCTAGGGCAGCTAGGTGGTTCAGTAGATAGAGCACTGGGCCTGAAGTCAGAAAGGCATGAGTTCAAATCCAACCTCAGACAGTAACTGGATGACCCTGAACAAGTCACTTAACCCTGTTTGCCTCAGTTTCCTTATCTGTAAAATAAGGTGGAGGAGGTAATGACAAACCATTCCAATATCACTGCCAAGAAAATCTCAAATGGGCTCACAAAGAGTGGGACACAACTGAACAACAGCTAGTTCAGTTCCTGGAACCAAATAGATACTTAATGTTGTATGAGGTATTCAAAAAGGACTAACATCTCTGGTGTGACAGCAAACCTTTTTTCATGGTTGTTCAGCCACCTTAGTGTCCACCTTCACCCAACTCTCACCTGTGGCTCCAACAGCTACACCCCAGTAAAACCGTCTGGACAAACAGGCTAAACCAGGTTGAAGGTAACTAAAAGGCCCAAAATCCTGTGATGAGTTAGGGGGATTCCACCCCCAAGCATGTGAAGACTTCCCCTCGTGAAAGAGGTGGATGATATTTGTTCCAATGGCCATGTAGGCAACTGAAGCAGGTGCTGAGGAGAGGTTAGAGCTTGGTTAAGCATCAAAATCGCCGAGGTCATCCACTGCATCCTAGGCCATGACAAGTCATCTTGACTTTTATCTTGCCATTGGGCTTCAATGACTCAGGAAGAGAGAATGAGGTTGATGACTTTGTTCAACTCTGCCTCACTTAAATCCAATTCACAAGTAAGTCAAGACATCAGCCCCTGACATCAAAAGTCCTCTTTGAAAACAAAGACAAGGCTTATTGAATTGAATCACCCAGGGACAAACAGTGGCAGAGCCAGGATTCACATGAAATCCTCTGCCTTGCAATCAGTCCCCTTTGTAGCACACCCACGCTTCAGACTGCAGTCCAAATGAGTTTTATGCTCCTTTACAATCAGCCTCTAAAATTCCATCCTTTGCCCACCCTGAGGGGCACAGATGCAGCTGCCAGATTGGCCTGTTCACTTAGGAATAACACTCTCCCAAAGGCAACAGTTGAGAGAACCTATTTCTCCCTCTTTTTCAGACTTTGCTGGGCAGCAAGTTAGCAAGGATTAAAAGCTCAGTCCCTGGGTGCTGGACTGTTTCTGTTGCTATCTTATGAAATCAAAAGCAAAACACACCATTTGGGGTTCCAACATATTGTTGCTATTCCCTCTTACTCCCCCGTTTCCTTTCCCTGGAATGGCTCCAGTTAAATGTCATCATTCCACCTACCCATTGTCTCCTGGCCTGCATTGCATTAGAGTACCCCCTTCCCATCCCCCATCCATCTCCCACTGATTCCCTTGGGGGCTCCAAGTATGATGACTTCGTCCAGGAGGCCCAGGAAGGAGTTCCAACATTATTCACTTCATTTATTTTGATACAATATTTTGGAGTCACTTCATTAAGTTCTTTCAGAACGTCCCATCATTTTTCCCTCTGCCAGTGTCTGCCGTGCACAGATAATGGAATGCACAGAAGGAGAAGAAGAAAAAAAGCTATGGCCTGTAGAAGGGAATGGGAGCTATTTAATTTGATTTGTAGATTGAGGCAAGCTTCTTCCACACCCACACATGCACATACACAAAGAGTATACATGGCATGAAACATCTCATTAGTGAACATATCGATGCATTAGCCCAACCAATTAAGCTACTGGTGGGGGAGATAAGGAGACACTGTTTGGCCTGTGTTTTTTCAAAGGGGAGGGAGACGATTTTCACAGTCCAGATATTGCCAAAGGAGAGAATACATTCTTTTTAAATTTCCATTGATGCAAGTGATAAGGCAACTATAGTAGATATAGTTCTTCAAGATGTAGGGAGACAGCCCTTGGCCTGTATTTTTTTGAGGGTGAGGAAAGGGAGTGAATTTTCAAGTCCAGACATGTCGAACAGAGAGGTTATATTCTTTTTAAATTTTCATTGATGCAATGCAAAAGATAACAGCTATAGTAGACACAGTTCTTCAAGATGTAGGCAGCCTCGATCCACCCCCTAAAAACTCTGGCTTCCTTCAAGCCTCAGCTTAAATTATACAATCGGCTTCAAGGAGGATGAGTAATTTCTTATTTTTGTTGGTCCAGGTTTCAATAAACTCCTCATTCCCTACTGAGTGATGCTAAGTAAACAATGGGTGTTTAACAGGTCCGTATGGTGTCATATCTAAACGACTATTTATTCCTACTTCTATATCAAATAGAGGCGGACACTCAGGCCTACGGGGGGGAAAGTGATTTTCCCCAGGTCACATGACAAGGAAGGATTAGAATCTAAGTACCCTGACTCCCAAGGCATATGGTCAATAAGTATGCAGAATCCTATTTAACAAATGAATACTAAGTTCTTTGCATTTTTTTAAACATCATTTGCTTTACTGAAAATACCTTTGTGTTTGTGTTCCTATGTATTTGAAAATTCTGTGTGTGTATGTGTGTTTGTATATCTGTGTGTGAGTGTGTGTGTTGGGTGGAGCATGGAGGCAAGTTCAGGAAAAATAAACAGGCTCATTCACTCATCTATTCATTCCAAAAACATCTACCGTGGCAGAGCCTGATGCAAGGCAAAGTTTAAATAAGTCCGAAGACTTGCCTTCAGATTCTGCTATCTCTGCCAACACCCTAGTTCAGATTCTCATCACTTCTCACTTTGATTGTTGAGATGTCCTCCTTGTCTCCAATCACCTTCCACTAAGCTACCCTTTGTCTATCCTTGAAGCACAGACCTGACCCCGTCATCCTAATAGCTTCAGGGGCTCCCTATTGCTTTCAGAATGAAATGCAAAATACCCCCACTAGGGGGTTCCATTTCATTCAAACCCATTCAAAGGATTTCATAGTACTTGGACAAGTAGGTGGTATGGTGGAGAGAGAGACTTCTGGGTCTGAAGTCGGGACAACCTGAATTCAAATCTGGCCTTAGACATTAACTAGCTGGGGGACCCTGGGCAAGTCAGTTTAATATCTGTCTTCTTTTGGGGTATAGGCTATCCCAAAAGTCTTAATGCAGTGGATTTCTAAAATGTTTTGCAAACCTGAAAGTACTATAAAATGCTATTAAAATGTAAAATATAAAATATATAAAGAGGTGTTTGTTGTTTCCAACTCTTCGTGACCGTATTTGAAGTTTTCTTGGCAAAGATACTGGAGTGATTTGCCATTTCCTTCTCTATCTCATTTTACAGATGAGGAAACCAAGGCAAAAAGGAGTAAGTGATTTCTCTAGGGTCTCACAGCTAGTAAAGCTCTAGGGATGGATTTGAACTTAGGTCTTTCTGACTCCAGGCCTGGAAGTACTTTATCCAATATGCCACCTTTTCCACTACTACTACTACTACTACTACTACTACTACTACTACTACCACCACCACCACCACCACCACTACTGCTACTACTACTACTACTACTACTACTACTACTACCACCACTACCACTACCACCATCACCACCACCACCACTACTGCTACTACTACTACTACTACCTCTACCACCACTAGTATCACTACTACCACTACTACTACTACCACTAGTACCACTATTACTACTACTACTATTATTACTACTACTACTACCACCACCACCACCACCACCACCACTACTGCTACTACTACTACTACTACCTCTACCACCACTAGAATCACTACTACCACTACTACTACTACCACTAGTACCACTATTACTACTACTACTATTATTACTACTACTACCACTACCACCACCACCACCACCACCACTACTGCTACTACTACTACTATCACCACTACCACCACCACATCACCACCACTACCACTACAGCTACTACTACTACTACCACTACCACCACTAGTATCACTAGTACCACTACTACTATTACCACTAGTACCACTATTACTACTACTACTACTGCTACTACTACTATCCCCCTACAATTCACTCCACATTCTAACCAAATTGAACCACTTAACTATCCCCTGAACCCCACATTCTATCTTTTGCCTCCATGCATTTCTGGAAACTATTCACCGCCCCTCTTCATCTCTGCTTCCTAATCCATGTCCTTCAAGGATCCAGCTACAGTTATTCCTCCTTCATCCTTGATTTCCACTTGGTCTATGTTCATTAATTAAATTGACTCATTTAAGGATCAGAGTTCTAGAGTTGGAAGGGCACTTTGAGGTCATTTCATGTAATGTCTTCTTTACAGAAGAAGAACTGAGACCCAGAGAGGATAAAGGAACCATCTGATAAAGCACTTGCAAAATGGACAGCATCCTTATACATGGAGTGATGGAGTGAGTGGCGACGGTGCGGGTGAGGGACAAGAACACAGTGTGCACCATCTGCAGAGCTGCAAGGTGAGCTTCTTGACCAACTGGGTCCTCAGTCCTCTGGTTTTCTTCTAGCCAGGATCCTGCTTCTATAGCAGCATCAATTTTCCTAGTTGAAAGATGAAAGAGGACCCTGCCAAAGGCAAGCAAAGCAGTTTTTCATTCTAATTGTCCTGCAGAGCTATCACCCGCCTCCTCAGCCAGGGTCTTCCACCGAAATATTGCAGTGCCCATAAATCGCCCTGGTATCCAAAGGCCAATGGGACGGTTAAACTGGGCTGAGCTGTATGTGCCTTGTGCAGAGGAGGGGTTGGGGAGGGGGAGGGGAGAAGGAGGAGTCTCTCCTTACCCCCACTCCTCCATATATCATTCCTCCTTGGCTGAGGCTGGGTCAGGGCCAGAGCCAGCCCATTAGCTGCTGTTTCCTCTTAAAAGCAAGTTGTTAATTACTATCTGGTCCTATGGCAGTTAGGCGGGTATTAGTCTTAGCCACTCTTCTAGCTAACTGCTGCAGAGTGGAAGATTTGCGGAAGAGGGGGAGGGCTTAGCTCTGTCCATGGTAGCCTGACTTTCAGTTGTCCCATCCCAGGGAGCTGAGAACTGAAAGGGGGTTGTAACTTGAAAGAAAAACGAAAAGTCTTCTCCCAGGCAAGAGAGTACCAAGGAGGCTGGCTGGCCTTAGTTCTTGGAGGCTAGGAGACAGGGCATCAGGGCAAATCTATAACTGCTGCCTGGCATAGACCTAAGAAGGAGGTAGGTGATGTAAATTCCTGCTCAGCCTTCAGAGTAGAAAATAAAAGCTGATCTTTATAGAGCCCATTAAAGTTTGCTGAGTCCTTATTTTGCCTAGTAAGTTTTACCTAATCCTCACAAAGATCTTTGGAAAAGGAAAAATAAGGTATTCTTGAATGATGCTGAAACCAGAGCTTGATAGGAAGTTAAGTGACTTGCCCAGGGTCAAACAATACTACAAAGTGTCTGAGTTGGGGTATGGACCTAGGTCTTCTTGACTCCAAGGTTCATTCATGTCACACTGACCTTCAAACTCTAGCTCCAGTCTACTTTCTGGAATTATTGTACCTTCATCCCCTTTGCACACCTTGGGTTCTGGCTAAACTGGTCTGCTCGCTGTTATCCAAACTCAGCATTGCGTCTCCTGTGCCCTGTGCCCTGGAAAAAGCCATTTCCCACTCCTGAATTTTTCTCTCTCCTCACCTCTACCACTCATCCCTTCAAGGCTCCACTCAAGGACCATCTTCAATACCTTCCCAATCTGCCCAGTTGTTAAGGTCCTTTCCTCCCGTGCAAATTACTTCATTTTTTGTTGGTATATATTTTGTATTTTCCAAACTGTGTAACTATTATTTCCTCCCAGTAGAATGTATGCTTCTCAAGGGTAAGAAGTCCTTTGTCTTTGTGCCCAAAACATCTATCAAGGATCAAAAGATCATGAATTTAGAGCTGGGAATGATCTTTAAGCCACCTAATCTAGTCCTTTTATTTTCAGATCAGGAAACTAAGACCTAAAGTGTTTAGGTGGTTTGCTCAAAGTTACACAGGAAGAAAATACCAGATCTGGGACTTGAAGAACATGGTTCCTTTGACTCCAGAACCAATGTTCTTCCCACTATACCATTCTGTGCTGACTTACCTACATCACTATGGACTACTGTATTGTGATAGGGATTATAGGGTATCCAGTTCAATTTGGAAAGTATTTTTTTTGGAGGAGGAGAGGCAAAGCAATTGGGGTTAAGTGACTTGCTCAAGGTCACATAGCTAGTAAGTATCAAATGTCTGAGGGCAAATTTGAACTTAGATCCTTCTGACTCCAAGGCTGGTCATCTATTCACTGTGCCAGCTAGCTGCCCCTGTAAAGCATTTATTGACACTAACAGTGTATACAAAAACTAACAAGGATTTTATTTAGCTTTTTACTATGGGTCAGGCACTATGCTAAGCATTGGGGATGCAAGTATAAGCAAAAAAGAAAGATAGTCCCTGTCTTCAAGGATTTTCCATTCTTATAGAAGAAAACAACAAGCAAAGTGGCTTGAAAACAGGAGTAAGGATAAGGTACCCACATAGGGCCATGGAGAAGTTCACAGATTCAGAGGCACAGTGGGGAGAACAAAAACATGGCCAGCCTGAGCTTGTCTGCAAAATGGAGGCTCCAAAAGGAAATCACCAATGGAAGAAGGGGACCAGCAAAGCAGAGAGATTGAAAAGGACACACTTCCCTCAGTCCTGGATTTTAATCTAATGGGTGAAAGGGGAATAAGACATTTTCTAATCATTATAGTATATAACATTATAAGACCTGTGCATGAGAAAGGTATAAAATGACAGTCTGAAATGGGAGGTTATTTCCAATAATGATAGTCAGGAAAGGCTTTCTGAAGGACAGGACATTAGAATCAGACCGAAAAAGTGAAGTAGGAGTTCAACAAAAGACAAAGGAGTAATTAGGATATTCCAGATCTAGAGATGAGCAAAAATAAGATCACAAGGGAAGGAGAGCACAGAGAATGTACAGGGAGCATGTGAATGGTGAAGAATCATGCAAGAAGAGGTTGGAATAGCATGTGGCTTGACACTGGTGAGCCTGGAATGTCAGGTAAAGGACTTCAAACTTCATTTAGGAAGCAATAGGGAGACCCTGAAGGTTTTTTGAGCAGATCAATAACATTGCCAAATCAATGCATAAGGAAGCTTTGTCTGGTAGCAGTAAGGGTGAAATGGATTGAAAAAAGAAAGGAATGAAGATGGAAAGACTGAAGGAGATAGAAATGACATGGCAGGGTAGATGCAGGGAATGTTTGTTGAATATTGTTGAATGAGATTCAAGATTTTCTCTGCTATTTACTAGCTGGATGACCTCGACTGAGAAACTTGAAGTCTCTGGGCCTTAGCTTCCACATCTTTACAATGAGGTCTCTTCTAGCTCAGGATTGTGCATATTAAGAGAGACAGAGAGAGAGAGACAGACAGAGAGAGAGAGAGAGAGAGAGAGAGAGAGAGAGAGAGAGAGAGAGACAGAGAGAGAGAGAGAGAGAGAGAGAGAGAGAGAGACAGAGTCAGTGAATGGTACAGGAGAAAGAGAAATTAATTGAGAGTCAGAAAAGCCAGCTCTACTAATTATTATCTGTATATCCTTGGGAAGTCACTTAGCCTCTCTCTATATGCCTCAGTTTCACCTTCTGAAGAGTCTTGAGTTCTTTAGGAGTTCAAATGCCCATCCTTTATAGAGGCAGCTACATGTTACAATAGATAGCACATTCACCAAAGTTGAGACCCTGGCTCAGACACTTCCTACCTGGGTGATGCTTGGCCACTCTTAAACCTTTGCCTGTAAAATGGGGATAACAACAATATCTAGATCACAGGAGGATCTGATGAGATAACCTATGTAAAGCACTTCGAAGACCTGAGAGCCCTCGATAAATGCTAACTTTTCTTACTTCCGTGTCTTTTGCTTTGTAAGCAAAAACTTTTATGTTTGAAGTCTCATGAGCCTGAGTGGTCATGAGGAGAAGCAAATAACACTGAATTTCCTGGTATAATAATTAGGAGGGTGAGGTTCTGTTTTACTTTGCGCTGGTCAGACTCCAGGATGGTGTTAGGTCTGGGCACCATATTTTGGAAGGACATTGATAGCCTGGAGACCAACCAAAAGTGAGAGACAAGGATGATTCATGGGTCTTGACTCCATGCCATGTGAGAAATGGTTGAAAAATTGGAGATATTTAGCAAGGAAAAGAAAAGACTGGGGTGGGGAGATGAGGGAGGGCCAGAGGAGGAAGATGATTTCAAGTGTTTGAAAGGTAGTCTTGTAGAAAATGTGTTGGATTTGTTCTGCTTGTGCTCAGAGGAAAAAACCAGACAATGGGTGGACAGCAGAGGCAAATTTAGGCTTGATATGAAGGATACCTTCTTAACAATTGGAATTATTCCAAAAGTGGTTGTCCTTGAGGGATGGTGGTTTCTCCTAGCTAGAAGTCTTCAAGCAAACACTGGATGACCATTTATCACATGTGTTGTTAGAGTGGACACTCATTCAGATAGAGGCTGGCCTATTGATATTCTGGAGTTCTCTCCAATTCTGATAAGGCAACAAGTTATGGAAATGCAAGGTCCCTTAAGCGAACCCTGGATACTGGGTGGCATGGTGGATCAAGTGAGGAAGACCTGAGTTTGACCCACTCTTATATTTACTAGCTGGGTGATCCGAGGAAAAATCACTTCTCCTCTTTGGGCCTCAGTTTCCTCATCTGTAAAATGGGGGAGTCATAACTCCATGACCCCTAAGGTCCCTTTGAACTCTTAAATCTATGATCCTATGATTCCTTGGGTCAGTAGGGGGCTTCTGACACAAAAGTTACAAATGTAAATAACTTACCTTCCTTCCCTGAGTTGGCAGTGTAGAACAGTAGCCTGGCCTATTCTGCTTCAGCTGGGAAATCATGGAAGCAACCATTCACAGGGCTGAAATTCATGTATCCATCCTCCATTTGAAATGTATGATGGTCTGTAAGTCATAAATCTTCCCCTGTCTCTGTACATCACAGATCAGATAACTCTCAATTCTCAAGTTTGCCATAAAAAAAAAATGAAAGTGGTATCCTTTGTATACAAAAATAACTCTTTTTGTGTGTCCAGGAATTGGGCTGGGTTATACCAAGCAAAGCCTTCTTTTACTGGGTCTGCCCCCTAACCACCCTCTAGGACAAATGGGTCCTAGGTACTCAATCTGTGACATTGGACTTATATACTCCTCTGTTTAGCTTCTGACAGCCTCGCTCCAAACTACATTTTGACCATATATATGACTCTCCTATCCACAGTCTTTGGTCCGGTCAAACTGACTTTTTGTTTTTCTTCACACGTTGTACTGCACCTCCCATCTCCATGCCCTCCATGCCAAACAAGTGCCTTCACCATCTTCCCTCTAAGCATCCCCACTTTTCTTTGAGATTCAAGCATCACCTTCTGTGAAGTCTTTGCTAGTCTCCTCAGCTACTAATGCTCCCCGAAATTACTTTGTTTTTATTTTGTATATATTTTCTATATAGAAGCAGTGGGGCTCCAGGTGGCTCAGCGAGTAAGAGCACCGGCTCCAGTGTCAGGATGACCTGGATCAAATCCGGGCTCAGATACTCAGCACCACACCCAGAAATAATAACTGGCCGTGTAACCTTGAGCAAGTTACTTAACCCCAATTGCTTTAAAAAAAAAAAAGAAGCAGTGGGGCTTAGTGAATAAAGCCAAGACCTGAATGACCCTTCTTTTGGCTTTAATATCTTTCCATATCTTTCTAGCTTTATTTCTTTCGGTTCCCCTAGGTATACTTTAATTTCCAGCCAAAATAAAATAGTGCCTTACTCTCTAAATGGCTTTTCTATCTCCACTACAGCAGTCTTTTGTGTTTGGGACTGCTCCACCCCTGTGGTTTTCTCTACCCTATTGATGAGTTCCTCATGGGAAGCTTCATTTAAGAAAGTACTTGTGCTAGTCACATTTACTTCAAATCTGGCTCAGCTCTTGACCCTCTGAACTGTTTTTGACCTTTCTCTACCTTTCTCTTTCTTCTCCCATTAGAAGGTAAACTCCTTGAGGGTAGGGACTATCTTTTGACTCTTTTTGTATCCTCAGAGCTCAGCACAGTGCCTGACACCTATTCCCTTGTATTCCTAGACCTTAATACATTGCCTGAAATATAGTAAGTGTCTAATAAACACTTTATCTAATCTAACTGAATTACTTATTGTTTCTAAGGTCTCTCTGAATCAAGTCTCTCCCATCTCCAATACATCCTTAGGTGCCAAAATGTTCATCATTGGTACAGATCTAACTATTTTCCTGCCCCCTTCTCTAGAAACTATTTATCTTTACTACATACCAGATACTCTTCAAGGACAAGGATATAAAGAAAAAAATCCTTGCCTTCAAGAATCCTATACTCTAGGATACCTCCCTACCACCCACATGATCACATATAGAGAGCTCTTGTTGTAATTTAAAGCACTTTACAACATTCTTTCCAGACTTTTTTATTGTAGTTGAAGGAATCAGGGGTTAAGTGACTTGCCCAGGGTCACAAAGCTAATAAGTGTCAGAGGCCAGATTTGAACTCAGAGATGGTATCTATCGACTGTGCCATCTAACTGCCTCCTCCCATATTCTTATACTTTAATCACTTTGTTCTGATCCAGTCATGTTGGCCTACTTGCTAATCCTCAGAGAACATTCTATCTCCTGACTCAGTGCTTCTCCTTATTGATACATCCTGGCTTCCTTGGCCTCCTTCAACACAGCTCACCCCTCATCTACCAAAGACCTTTCCCAGTCAGCCCCTTTCTGGTGCTTTCTTTCTGAGACTGCCTTCTATTTACTCTGACTATGCTGTACACATAGTTAGTTAAAGTTTTAAAGTTTGTCTCCACAATTAGAATGTGGTCTTCTTGCAAGCAGGCAACATATTTTTTGTCTTTTTTGTATCATTGGTTCTTAGCACAGTGCCTGGTACATAGCAAGTGTCTAATGAATGCTGACTGTAGATCACTTTTTGGTCAGAACTTTTATGGATCTGGAATACCCTTTTTTGCCATGTCCATTTCTCTAAGATGTAACTCAGACATTTTCTTCCTCATGAAACCTTCCCTAAGCCCTTCAACTAGAAGTGAGTTTTCCTTCTCTGAAACTATCAGAGAAAGTCACTTGGTATACTGGAAAGAACCTTAGGATTAAAATTGAAGGATATAGGTTCAAATCCGTGCTTTCCCCCTTATTATGTGACTTCAAGTCATTTCCCCTCTCTGTGACTTAGTTTGCTCATTGATCTGGACATAGATAAGCTCTGAGCTTCCCTCTAGCTCTAAATCCTAGAGGCTGTCAAATTCATGTTCTTAAAGGGGTCTGATCATGCTATTCCCCGGCTTAGGAAATTTCATTTGTTCCCTCTTGTCTCTAGGATAAAAACAATCTTTCTGTTTGGCATTTTATACCCTTCACAGACTAGTTCCCATCTAGCTTTCCATTCTGCTCATACACCAGCTTCCATTACACACTACGTTTTAGCTAGGTAACACCAAACATTGTTCATGGTATACAACATTGTGTCCAACAACAGTTAACTTTATAAAGGTATGTATACCTTTATATTATAATGTAACATAACAACACAATATAACATAATATAATATGTATATATTTATAACCTTAAAAAGTACTATATAATAGTACTTACCATGTGTCAAGCACTTTATAATTCTTACTTTATTTTATCTTCACAACAGCCCTGGGAGGTAGGTCCTATTGTGATCCCTATTTTGCAGATAAGGAAACTGAGGTTGACAGACCAAGTGACTTGCCCAGGGTCATACAGCTGATAAGTGTCTGAGTCCAAATTTAAACTCAAGTCTTCCTGACTACAAACTCCAAGTTTTATCATCCACTGCACCACCTAGCAGCCCTCTGTGCCTTTGCAAAGCTTGTTTTCCATGACTGGAATGCTATTCTTCATCACTTCATGGTAGAACTCTTACTTCCATTCAAGACAGCTATATACCACCTCCTACAAGATGCTTATCCTGATTCTTCCTTTTGGTTAATTTCCCAGTCCCATGAGATCCCTATGTCTTTGTTTTGTATATTTCTTTAGTTTCCTTACCAGAGTACATATTGCATTCTGCCAGTAGAGCAGAGGCTCCTTTAAGGGAAAAACTGTTTTTTTTTCTTTATATATCCAGCCTCTAGGAGAGTGCTTGGCACACAGTAGGTACTTAATAAATATTTACTGAATTAAATCAAAACTATGTCACTTTGCTTATTCTTATAGTTATAACTGTAAATCTCCCCTACCCTCGTATAAGCTCTTGCAGGTCAGACACCTTTTTACCAACCCAATCCTATCCCCACTATACATAAACAGTGTGTACATAAGCACTTGATATTTGCTAATAAGATATTCAGCTCAGGTAACCTTGCATGAGTCACTTAACATGTATGCGTCTTAGATTCTACATCTATAAAAGGAGACATTTGGGTTAGATGACAGATAGCTAGCTAGCTAGATAGATAGATAGACAGACAGACAGACAGACAGACAGACAGACAGATAGATAGATAGATAGATGATAGATATGTAGACAATAAATTGCAGATAGATGATAGATTGGTAGGTTATAAATAGCAGATAGATGATAGGTTGATATGTAGGTAATAGAGAGATAGGTGATAGATTAATAGATCGAATTTATTAATAGATTAACTAAGAGAACGAATGAATAAATTAATAGAATAAGTAGAAAGATTGAAGATAGATAGGCAGATGATAAATAGAAGATAGCTGGATGGATAGATAGAAAGATAACAGACAGGCATATGATAAATAACAGATAATACATCTATCAAAGATGACAGACAATAGATAATAGAAAGATATTCAGTTGACAGGTGATAGTGTGACAGATGGATGGAGAGATAGACGAGAAAGCAGTTATTAAGTGCTTACTATGTGCTATCACAATGCTAAGTGCTGGGAATACAAATACAAGCAGAAAGTCAGACCTTGCCCTCAAGGAGCATACATTCTAATAGGGAAAGACAACACCTATCTGTGCCACAGGGAGGAAAAATGCAAAGCCCGCCCCCGCCCCCCTCCTCCCCAGGATAAAGCCAATCACCTACAGGTTTTTCTGTGTCATTGCCTAGAACAAAGTACAGCATGAGTCCTTGTGCCTTCGCTTGGGTCTTTCCTGGGAGCCAGGGACCAT
Organism: Petaurus breviceps papuanus; assembly: GCF_028583685.1. Taxonomy (NCBI): domain Eukaryota; kingdom Metazoa; phylum Chordata; class Mammalia; order Diprotodontia; family Petauridae; genus Petaurus; species Petaurus breviceps. The sequence continues at coordinate 4,294,185 of NW_027185573.1, read as the reverse complement.
GGTCGTGTGCACATTTTGCAGTGTCCTACATGGGATGGCTGCTCCTGGCTGGACTTGGGGCTTCTATCCTGCTATGGTTTTTTGTTCTGGGTACACCCTGCTCTCCATAGCTTCAGGGTTTTGTTCATTCTTTTGGGTGAGCTAGTTTGCATTCCTTCCTCTTCCCCAAGACCAACAGCCTCATCAGGAGTCAGCAACTAATGAGCAAAGATTTTTCTGCAAAATGTGAATGCATTTTTGCTCCCTCCTAGGATGTAATTGGTGCAGGGCGAATTCCTTCCTGTGTTCCGCAGAAGAGACGTTATGTCGATGGCTCCCTGTACGACAATAGAATCCCCTGGTCCATATGTAGGAGCGGCAGGCAGTGACTCTCTGTTCCACAGCTCTAAAAACAGAGCAGAATGTACCTTATTATCATGTTTGCAGCAGGCAGGAGCTTTCTTTCACTGTAAACTCTGCTGACATCCCCAACTGAGATAATTACGGTGCTTAAGGGAACTTTTGGCCTCACTAAAAATACTTAGCAACAGTTTGTAGTGGTGAGGAATGTGTACAGGCAGGTGATCTGAGAAAGAGACCAGGCACAGCCTTCTCCAGTTCATCTGAGAGCACTAAGGGACTCCTCTTGGCTTGTCTTTTTAAAGTTTTTTTGATGTGTCTTTTGTCTCCCAACCTCATCATCGTCTCATACCCTCATGACTGAGACTTTGATGCTAGGAAGTTCCTTCCCACACTAAGAGAGTTTTTGCTTTCTTTCTGGCTGGATACAGAACAGCTCAGAGAGAAATCTGTGGATTTCAGCTGTTCTGTTTTTGTTTCCATTTTCATTGAAGGTACAGTATCTTAGCTTATGATCTGATGCCTTCCAGAGGGCCATCTGGACCTGCTCTGGAGCGTTCTCTCAGAATCTCTGTCTGGGCAGGGAGTTCAGGGGTTTGCTAGCCCAACCTGGACCTAAACAAGGCTCTCTGCAACACCACAGACTAGTGCCCTTCTGGCCTCTGCTTGACAGATTTCAATGAGGAGGAGTCCACTATGCCTCTGATAGGTCACCCTACCTGAGAAAAACCCTAATCGTTAGGAGCTTTTCCCCTGACATCAAGGCTAAATCTGCTTTCAAGCAATATCCACCAATTCATCCTGCTTTTGCCCTCTGGGGTCAAGCAGGCTACAGCTAATCCTTCTTTGACATGGTAGCCTTCAAATATATGAAGGCAGCTAGCATGGCCCCCTTAAGTTGTTCCCCACCACACACTCCCCCTGCCCCTCCCCCACTCCCCCAAGCTTAACATCCTCAGTCCCTCCACCTGATCCTCACAGGGATCACCTTGAGGCCCTTTACCAGACCTGTTGCCTTCATCTGGAAATTTTCCTTTAAATATTAAAGTCAATAAGATTTCTTTCACAAGCAGGCTTCTTAATTCCAGTGCCTTCCCTCTGTTAATTATTTCCCATTCATCCTGTATACAGCTTGCTTTGTACCTTGTTGTTTGCGTAGTGTCTCCCCCATTAGATTGTAAACTCCCTGAGAGCCATGCTTAGCATAGTGCTTGACACATAGTAGGTGCTTAATAAATTTTTATTGATTATCAACATTCTTCTTAGAATGCGGAAATTTTGCAGAAAGCATGTGGGATCTTTCTTGCCTGGATCCCACCAAGCCTCACTTTTTAATAGGATTTGTTCATTCATCCTGGCAAGTATTAACAGAGTTGTCGTTTGTCCTTCTTAAAGAGGACCATGACATCAGGAAGGTGATGCCTTGCTATCCCTTCTACTTGTAAGGGAATTGGATTTAAGTGAGGCACGACTGTGCAAGGTCACTGGCCTCACTTTCTCCTCCAGAGCCACCTGGATCCAGTGGCAAGATATAGACCAGGATGCCTGGAGATGGTCCCCATTAATAGAGTGCCCATTATATGAAAACAGTCCTTGCTAGGCTCTAGAAGAAAAAAATATTTACAAAATTTCCTTCTTAACCCAAGGACCTTATAGACTTATATTCAACAATGCAAGGTAGATTGTTGCATATGAGTGAGACAGAAAGTGGCAGCATTTATCTCCTCTAATAAGACTAGAAACAATGAAACTTGCAGAGTTTCAGATGTAGGCTTGATGGAAGACCAATATATATGGAGAGAGAGAGAAAAAAAGAGAGAGCATATGTACAGACATATATGTATATGAATGTGTGTATAAGTATATATAATATATATATATACACACATACATATTTGTGTATATTTATTTGTTTGTTCATTCATTTGTTTGCTTCCTGGTGATTAGAGCTATCAGCAGATTAGACTGTCTAGGGAGTTGGTCACTAGGGATCTTTAAGCAAAGGCCTTATGACCACCAGCATCCAGTGTATTGCAGGGGGACTTTTTTTTTTGGTGGTGGGAGGGAGTTGGATTTGATGGTCACTGGCATCTTTTGAATGAGAAGACCTGGCTTCGAAGCCCAATTCTGATGCTTACTACCAGTCTCCTCATTTGTAAAAGAAGGGGGGTTAGACTAGAAGGCCTCTGAGGTCTCTTTCCAGCTTTAGATCTAGAAAGTAAGTATCTCACTCTATATTTTCTATCAGGTTGCATCTCTAAGATTCAATTTCATCAGTTTAAGAATATACATAATAATACTATCCCTACCTGGGTGGTCCAGTGGAAAGCACTGACCCTGAAGTCAGGAAGACTTGAGTTCAAATCTGGTCTTTCAGAGACTCACTAGCTGTGTGACCTTGGGCAATTCAATTAACCTCTGAATGCCTCTGTTTTCTCATATTTAAAGTTAATAATAGTACTTACCTCCGAGTGTTATTGTGGGACGAAATGAGATAATATTTGTAAACTGCTTTACAAAACTTAAAGTATTATGTAAATGCATTGCTGTTCAGTCTTGTCTGACTCTCCATGACCCTTTGGGGGTTTTCTAGGGAAAGATACTGGAGTAGATTGTTAGTTCCTTCTCCAGCTCATTTTATAGATGAGGAAACGGAGGCAAACAGTGACTTGCCCAGAGTCACACAGTTATTGAGTGCCTGAGGTTGGATTGAACTCAGGTCCTCCTGACTTCAGGTCCAGAATTCTATCCACTCTGCTACCTAGCTGCCCCATGTTAAATGATAGTTATTATTCTTATTAATATGCCTCACAGAGCTCCTGTGGGGATTCAGTGAGATATTGGATGTGAAAAAAGCTTTGTCATTCTTAATGCACTATAAAAATGTGAAATAGCTTTGTTTTAACACCTGTTCATTCTCACACATATTTATTAACTGCCTCTTGTATGCAGGGAGCTCTTCAAGGCATGGGGTGGGGGCAGTGGGTAAGGGGACTGGAAATGTCAGAAGCATCACTACTCTTAGACAGGATAGCCCCCTGCTCTCACTTCCCTTTATTCTCAGCACTTGCCTCCCTCGAAGGTGCTCAGAATGGATTCATTGGATAAAATCCTATCTGGGAGCTGAAATTTAATCTCACTCCCAGGCTAACTCCTGTGCATTCTGTTACCTAAACTAATCTGTGTAGCTTCCTAATTACTGTCTACCTGACTTGCTTTGATGAATAGATTTGCTCTATACCCATGACTAACTTTGGTGTAATAAGATTATGATGGGAAGGGAAAGCTAAACTGAATGACATAAGCTGTTATCCTTCAGGTTTGGGGCAGAACTATTTTCTCTCAGAGCAACCAAGGGAAGTAACTTTTGTCCTGAACACCAAAAGAATAATTCTTCTAGATTTCAAATGTCTTCTATATAAAAACTAACTGTGACTCCAGTTCAATAGTCTTTTTGAAGATGGGAAAGTAAGGGAAAGATAGTCCAGCAATGGCCATCCTCCAACCATTAACAATAACAGAAATCCAGTCCCCCTCAGAGGCTTGGAGTGGGACATCTCGACTTCTTTCTATATCTGTTACATGAGGGGCAGTCAGTGTTTTGTTATATGGTCCAATTGTTGCACAAAAAAAATATATAAGAGGTTATATCAGGGGAGACACTGGAAACTGGAGGGATTAGGGAAGCTATCACATAGGATGTTGTGCTCTGGGAAGAGAGTTAACTGTAATAGTCCTCAGATTCCCTTAGTGTAGTAATCTAAGAATGGATACCCTGATGGTTACTGGAGTAGAAGAGGGACTCTGGAATATTAAGGGATCGCCTCCCTAGCAGCCCAACTTGTTTTCCTTTCTGAGTAGAGTCTAAACCACAGGGTAGTGCTATGACTATGAACAGCTCAAGGGAGTGGCAACTCACCAGAGAAGGAAATAAATCTCACCAACAGTTTTATGGCTATTATGAGCCCTCTTCGTTGTTTGACATCTCCTCTGGAGTAAAATAAAGGTTGTCCTTCATCTGATGTATGCATTATTACCTTGAGTGATTTGTTCATCATCTGGGGACCCCACATCTGGACAAAGCAAAATCTATATTTGAGCTGGGTTCTGAGACATCCTAGAGAGGAAGATAAGATATGCCTACTATATCCCTGAGTGGGGGAAATAAGAACAAAGATATATATAATATATATCAAAGGAGGATAGTGCTGACATTAAGCTTAGTCTCTATAACCATGGAGTTAAGGATGACAGGTTAGAGTTTACAGTCACAGCAATCTTCTAAGGTAGATCATGTGGTTATTATTATTCCCATTCTGCAAGTGGAGAAAGTGAACTTCCAAGAGTGTAAGTCACTTTTCTCAGCTTCTGGGACATCTATCAATGTGGTCCTAAACATTCAGAAAAAACTTTCTGTAGCTCATAGAAACTGACCACAGGGTTTTCCACTTGTTCTTCCTCAAATTTTTCTCATTATGCCCTGGGATCTTTAGTATCAAATGAAACGGTGGCAAGGAAGGTGCCTCCCTTGTTATTTTCTAGAGAAAGGAATTGTTTTTATTGTCTTTAGGACATGAATAATGGACTCGTTTTTACCCTAACCCTGACATATATTAGCTAGTTGGTCCTGGGCAAGTAACTTAACCTCTCAGAGATCAAAATGGAGGCCATCTTGGCCACATGGTAAGGCAACACTCCAGGGTGCTGTTGAACCAGACTAAAAGGGATTTGAAAAACATTTAACAAAATAAAGTTACAATAGAATGTAGATAGTGTACATATGTGGTTTTGTAAGCCAATGTATAGCCTACAGGCATCCTTATGTATAGTTTCTATTCGAGTTTGACACCATTCTAGCCAACTTTGAGATTAAGGTCCAATGAAATCACAGCTGGAATTCTTATCCCTTATTTTGCATATATTTTGTATTTATTTGTCTGTATACATCATTCCCTTCCCCTCTAAAACATAAGCACCTTAAAGGCTTAGCTGGTTATTTTTGTCTTTGTATTCTTATCTAAGTGTCTGGCACAAAGTTGTTGTGGTTGTGGTTGTGGTTGTTGTTGTGGTTGTTGTGGTTGTGGTTGTTGTGGTTGTTGTTGTTGTGGTTGTTGTTGTGGTGGTTGTTGTGGTGGTTGTTGTGGTTGTTGTGGTTGTTGTTGTTGTTGTTGTTGTGGTTGTTGTTGTCTGTCATTTGTTCTAGAAGAAGAGCGTGACATCAGGGAGGTGGTATCATGGCACGCGAGTCAATTGGATTTAAGTGAGGGAGGGCTGTTCCAAATCACTAGTCTTGTCCTCTCATCCAGGGTCATCTGGGTCCAGTGACCAGATACAGACCAAGAAGACTGGAGATTGCCCTCGATGCAGCGGGAGATCTTGACCTTTTTAAGCTAAGGTCTTTAACAATTGCGTCTGGCACAAAGTAGGTCCTTAACAAATGCTCATTGAATGAACTGACTTAATTGGATAAGTCTGGGAGTGAGTAGGCAGTAGAAGGGATAGCATTGAGGTATCAGCCAACAGGAAGAGGAAAATTGGAAAGCATACATCCAGGAACCAAAAAAAAAAAAAAATACCCAAACCCAAGAAGAAAGACAACCATATTCCTTTCCTAGATCTCAAAATGCCAAGGTGAACTAGCCAGGACATAGGACCTGGGTATATGCTAAAATAGAACTTGACTTTCTAGCCACTGGACTCTGACCAACCAGAAAGAGTGGGATAAGAAAAAAAGAAATAAATTCTAGGCTGATGAAATTATATTAGACATCTTAATGAAAAAATGCTCAGTTCTCACTGAGCCATTAATGATTGGTTTCCACATGGAAGCACCCATCTCGAGTGACAAATCTTTGACAAACTGTTTCTTTATTTTTCCATGGAACTGTTCTGGATTTAAAAGATTAAGCCAAAAAAAAGTAGAACTTGCCTTGTGAGTTTCATTTCACAGCAGTAAAGACCAACCTGAGACGTTGAGATGAGGGAATGGATAAGGAAGTCTTGTTCTTTCACATCCAGTCAACAGAAGGCACTAATTATATATTCTTAGTTGATTTCATAGGATCATAGATTCATAACTAGAAGAGGTCTTACAGACCATCTACTAGAACCTCTTCCTTTTACAGATCAGGAAACTGAGGCACAGAGAACTGAAACAATATACTCCTCAAGGTCACAAAAGATATGAGTAGCAGAGCTAGGTTTTATTCATTTTCTTCTGTGGATGTGTCCTTCCCATCACCTATCCCTCATCAAGCAATTTTTTAAATGAAACATGAAATGAAAAATCCAACTGAAAAATAAAATAATAAAACCATTAATACATAGATACATGCATAGTCTGACAAAAAAACAAATTCCTACATTGGCCATGTCGTGTGAAGCTCATCACCTTTCTAGCAGGAGGCAAGTGGTCTTTTTCATCTTTATTCTAGGATCTGAAACCAGATATTTTAGCTCTAATGTAATCCAACCAAATACAAATTTATCAAGCGTTGTTCATATTATATATAGACAATGAGTTGCAATCAGTATCATTGGAGGGATCACAGAAACCAATGAGCTCACAAATCTGTCTGAGTGTTTGGATATATGTGTGGTTCTATGCTACATGTTTGGGATAAAAAGCCAAACACTCTTTGCCTGCACAAAGCTTACATTCTTTGGGAAATATCCTCTAGAGCCATTTTTCTCTCCTCTATATTCATGCTGCCTATACAATGATTTGCTCAAATTAAATTATGGGATAGTGCAATGAATGGAGCACAGGACTTGGAATTAGGAAGGTTTAAGTTCAAATCCAGCCTCAGAGACTTAGTAGCTGTGTAACCCTGGGCAAGGTACTAATACTCCATTTGCCTCAGGTTTCTCATCTATAAAATGGGTATAAAAATAGCACCTGCCTCCTAAAGTTGTTGTGAGGATCAAATAGATTAATATGTGCAAAGTGCCTTGCAAATATTATAACATTATATGTTGTTTGTTATTGAGTAATTTTTCAGTTGTGTCTGACTCTTCATGACCCTATTTGGGGTTTTCTTAGCAAGGATACTGGAGTGACTTGCCATCTCCTTCTTCAGCTCATTTTACAGTTGAGGAAACTGAGGTAAACAATGTTAAGTGACTTGCCCTATGACTCACATAGCTAGTAGGTGTCTGAGGCCAGATTTTAACTCAGGTCTTCCTGATTCCAGATCTGTTGCTCTATTTCCTGTGCCACCTACTTGCCCAACAGTGCTATATAAATGCTAGTTATTATTATCTTTAAAAGAAAATTATAATTTACCATCAACATCTTCTAGTCTTAAAACAGAATTCATTTATCTTCCCTGCAACTGGCTTTTTCAAATTCTAATGTTTAAGAGCATTGGATAATGAAGAGAGAAATTCATTTTCTACAGCATGAAAAAAAGAACTATGTTTGGCTAATTTGGTACCACTGAGCCATTAGTTAAGATTTTAAATCACTCTAGTCAATTTTAGGTTGAAACTGGTCTCCCAAAGGTCTGTAATTAATCTACCGAGCTTTCAAAGTAACTACAGAATGTTACGGCTTAACATGTTGGAAGATTCTCAGGCTCTGACACTTCTGATAAACTGGCATGCTCTCACTCATCAGCCCACTTCAGAAGGGATGGGAAGCCACATTGGTGGTACTGGTCCATTAAGCATCATGCCATTTTTGACTGTAAAGCTATTCCAAATCTTCTTTTAAAGCCTTAGAGATAGCAGTCACAAACTAGGCTAGGGAAGTTAGGAGACTCAGTAGATGGAGTGCTGGGCCTGGAATCAGGAAGACCTGCATTCAGATCCAACCTCAGACACTTACTGTGTGACCCTGGACAAGTCATTTAACCTCTGTTTTCCTCAGCTTCCTCATCTGTAAAATGGGGAAAATAATGGCATTTATCTCCTAGTATTGCTGTGAGGATGAAATGAGATAATTGTAAATTGCTTAGCACTGTGCCTAGCATATGAGTGCTATAGAAATGACATTATTATTATTATTACTATTAGATATGAAATGAAGATTTCAACTTCAAGATGTTTCACTTGAGTAAATTCAAGGAAAGGCCTGACGTATTTATTACACACTTACTATATGTCAGGCATTGTGCTTAGGGCTGGGGTTACAAATACAAGTAAAAAGGTCTCAGCTGGTAGGGAGTGTTGAGAGTTATGCTGACTCAGTGATCCTATTGTTCTCCATTCAGATTGTAATTTAGTGTTGGGGGAGACACTGGGGGAGGCATCACCCAATTGGTCAACACCTAACCCTATCTGTGATGTTTGTACCCCACCTGATAAACATCACATACAGGCAATTGGCAAGGAACTGAGATGCATTTGGCCCATCCCTTTTTGCTGCCATGGATCTATCTGAATTATCTTGATCTCATTTCAAAAGTTATCAATAAAAGCTGGCTCTATGCTGAATCCCTTGCTGATCTCCAGTGATCAGTCCCATGTTGCTACCTTGAACTATTTTAATAAACTCCTTTTAAAGTCTCTTTATCCTGAGTTTTGCCTCACTTATCAGGTCAAAAAGCTGAATGAATCAAGAATTTTCTTTTTAACGAGAACTTATATTTTAATAGGGGAAGACAACAAGAGGGAATAGAAAAGGAGGAGAAGGAGAAGGGCAAGGTAGATAAATGGGAGGGTGGTAGAAAAGTCCTATGAGTCAAAAGCAGAGCTGAGAGAAAAATAAGCAAGGCCAGCCTGGGGCAGTCACCAAAACTGAAGCCTTAGGAGGAACTCACCAATAAGAGCAGGGAGCTGATATGGTAGGGGTACATTCTAGAGAGAAGGTGAGAACGTCACTGGGGTATTGCAGTGAAGTTGTGAGAATAAAAAAATGGGAAGGGGAAAGGTTAGTCTTTCTTACTTACATAGCTAAATTTATTAAAATTTCTGCTTTATTGTAATGCTATTAGTTTTAACAACATGCTGTAGTAGATAGGGTTCTGGGCCTAGAGTCACAATCAAATGGACCAAATCCCATTTCAGTCACAAACTAGCTATGTGATACTGGGTAGTGCCATATATGTTAAATGAGAAGGGTTCAGTGGGATGGCCACTATTCCTACAAACCAGGAGGAAATGGAATGCAGATCTCATTCAGAACTCCAGAAAGCAATGAAAACAAAATCTAATTTCTAGGAATTTCCAATACCAGGTTGGTTTATATGTGACCACACATCATGAGCTGATGGCTGGTTAGAATGTGGGCGTGTGCAGGGCTGCCCCAATGAAACATGTGGAAACAGAGAAAGGATGCCCTCCGATTTTCCCCATAGCATGTAGTTGTCAACTATAGAAATACCTAGGACGGGGCCTTCATCATTTGACAGCTTAAATTTTATGAGATTTTCTCTCTGCTTGCTATGAGTTCCTAGGCAATGACCCAGGAAAAAGTGGTGTTTGCGGGTCTAGAGCTATAATAGGAGACTCAACATTCAGGGAAATTTCCATGCTACCTTAATAGGAAACACCATCCTTCCCTATTCAAAAGTTTTTTGAGTGTGTATTATAGTGGGGAATCTTATTCAGGGTCACATCTTCAAGAATTAAAATTGTGCAATCTCAGAGATGAAAGGAATGGCAAAGACTCACTCAATCTATTGCCTTAAGAAGAATCCTCTTTATTCATTCCATCCATGCCTAGAGGTAACTGGGTGGTACTGTGAATAGAGCCAGAGTTCCAATCCAGCCTCAGCCCTTTACTAGCTGTGTGACCCTGGGCAAGTCACCTAATTTCTGTCTGCCTCAGATTCCTCAACTATAAAATGAGCATCTGCCTCCCAGGACTTAGTTAGGATGAAGTGAGATGATAGTTAAGAACTTAGCAGAGTGACTGAAATAGAACAGGTACTTAACAAATGCTTGTCCCCTACACCCCATTTCCTTTATTCATTCACTCATTCCTTTAATCAGCAAATAACTGTTATGTGCTTATTTTGCATTCTCTGAAGATTGATTATTGATGTGGGAGATGCTGGCACAGGAAGTGAACAAGGTTAAGGGACTTGCCCAGGGTCACGCAGCTGGTAAGTGTCTGAGGTCATATTTGAACTCGGGAAGATGTGTCTTTCTGACTTCAGTCCTGGCATTCTATCCACTATGCTCCCTAGCTGCCCCCTTATAGTACTTACTATATATAAAAATACATATCTCTATATATGTATATCACTTGTTACATAACCTATATTACATATTTATTTATATATAATACTTATGTGTGTATATATAAAAGTAAGTACTAAAAAAATACTTTTCAGAGGGAGAGCACTAGCAACTGGGGTGATGGGAGTGGGGAGGAAATTAGGCCAGGTTTCCTAGAGGAGGTGGTACTTGAACTGAGTTTTTTAAAAAGCTGTGGATTCTATAAAGCAGCAATTAGTATGGGAACACTTTCTAGGCATGCAGAGTTATTGGAAACAAATGCATGTAGATGGTAGATGGAATGTCAGGTATAGGATACTGCAAGCAAGATAATCCAATTTGGCTGGAATATATAGTATATATAAGAAGGAGACAAGAACCAGTATTTAAGTGCCTACTACGTTCCAGACACTGTGCTAAGGAATATCTATTTGGCAGCTGTTTGGAGGAGAGAAGGAAGACAGGAGGCAAGGAGACCAATTAAGAGGCTATTAGAATAGGCTAGAGAACAAGTCATGGGGGCCTGAATGAGGGTGATGGTCACATGAATAGAAAGAAGGGGACAGATGTCAGAAGTATTGTGAAGGCATGACTTGGCAACTGAATGGACATAGAGGAGGGAGAATGAAGAGTCGAGACGATTCTAAAGTTGCAGCCTGGGTAACTGGAAAGATGGTGACATCCACAACAGAAATGGAAAATCAAGAGGAGGAGAGGGTGGGGGAAGAGAGAATGAGTTCTGTTTCGGGCATGCTGAGCTTGAGATGTCTATGGGACACCCAGCTGGAGATGTCCAGTAAGAGGTAGGAGGTACGGCACTTGAGGCCAGGAGAAAGATTAAGTCTGGACAATTGATCTGAGAGTCATCTGCATAGAGGTGATCACTGAACCTATGGCAATTAGTGGACTTAATTAGCTCACAGAGAAGGGGAGAAGGAGAAAAGTGAGAGTCGGGGGTGGAGTGGTGTGATAGTAATGGGATATAAAGATTCCCCTGTATTGGCTTGGTTTTCAAGCTGATTGTGTTAAAAACCCAGAGCTTGTTAATCCCACCTGTGGGATGGACTTGTTGATGTGAAAAGAGAGTCCTGAACTGGGAGGAGCTGGTGATGTAGATTTAGAGAGACAAGAGAGAGGCAGAAGAACTTTTTGGAAGCAGCACCCTCATGGAGGCAGAGAGAGACTGAGAGGATTGCTGAGGACCACTTTGAATCGCCCTGGACTTTTGAGACCTGTCCCTGTAGCTGCCAAGGACTGAGGAGACATGGCTGTTTTGATGGTACTTTGTCTGTCTGTTTTGATGTTGTTTTGCCAGATTTGTCCACTGGTGAAAGACAGTCCTGTTGTTGAAGAAGTCCTGGAACCTTTCTGTTGGCTAAGAGCTCCTGAGACTGTCCTGCAGACAGAGAGTGAATACTGTCTACCGGTGAAGGACAGTGCTGTTGTTGCAGGGGTCTGGGAACCTTTCTGTTGGTTCAGAGCTCCTGAGACTGTCCTGCAGACAGAGAGTGAATACTGTCTACCGGTGAAGGACAGTGCTGTTGTTGCAGGGGTCTGGGAACCTTTCTGTTGGTTCAGAAGCCTTGAAGAAGGATTTCCCTGTTGTATGTTTACAGAAATCCTGGGAGGGGGTTTTGCTAATGTTTTCAGGGGTTCTAGGACTGTTCTGCAGACAGAGGATGAATTAATGAAGAGACTGGCAATGTATCTTGTAGCATTGCTAAGCCTTGTCTCCCCAGGAACTAAGATTGCAGAGAACTTGCCTCCTGTCAAGATGAAGAAAAGACCTCCATTTGGGTATTAAGTGCTGTCCTTAAACTTGATGTAACTCTGGGGTAGATTCAATTGTGATCCAGGGGTGGGGAACTTTTGACCTTTTTGTGTTCTATGGTTGAACAAATGAATGTATTTTACTTATGTTTGAAACTAATCTCCATTTGAGAAGAGGGGCTTTGTGATGGACTAAATGAAGGTACAGCCTAGGGGTGGAGTATTATTTAGACCAGGAACTTTGTAATTGATTGGACGAATGTAAGGTCCTGGGGTGGGGTAGTACTTGGAGATTATTTAATCACACTTAGTAAATGCTGTATTTTGAATGATGTCATATTTTGACCTTCTCTGTTCTTAATTTGTCACTGAATAAAATGGAGAGCACCTATGCTGGTATTCTGAACCTTGGGAAGTTGCCTTTCCTTGGCATTACATTACAGGTGGGAAGTGAGAGACAGGGAGAGAAGAAAAGAGAGACAGACAGAGAGAGAGACAGAGAGAGACAGAGAAATAGAGAGAGAAAGAGAGAGAGAGAGAGAGAGAGAGAGAGAGAGAGAGAGAGAGAGAGAGAGAGAGAGAGAGAGACAGAGACAGAGAGAGAGAGAGAGAGAGAGAGAGAGAGAGAGAGAGAGAGAGAGAGAGAGAGAGAGAGAGAGAGAGAGAGAGAGAGAGAGAGAGAGAGAGAGAAAGAGAGAGAGAGAGAGAGAGAGAGAGAGAGAGAGAGAGAGAGAGAGAGAGAGAGAGAGAGAGAGCGAGAGAGAGAGAGCCAGAGATAGAGAGAGACAGAGAGAGAGAGGAGGGAGAGAGGAGAGAGAAGACAGAGACAGAAAGAGAGAAGGGAGCCTAGGTTAAATACCAAAGGGCATGCCAACTGATAGAGTATGGGACAAGGATGATGATTATAGAAAGGAGTCTGGGAAGGAGCCATCAGTAGGTAGAACAATGGGACAGCAGTGTTATGAAAGCTGAGTGAGAAGGTTCTAGAAGAAAGAGAAATATGGAGAGAGGTTACCAAGGATGACTAAGAAAGGACCACCAGGTTCAGCAAATAAGAGATACAAGTTTCATTTGAGAAAAGAGGTCAGAAGCCATATTGCAAATTGTTGAGGAGTGAGAGGAGAGGAAGTAGAGGCAATAAGTATGGTTATCCCTTCCACAACCCGAGGTGAATTGAGATGGTGGTGTTGGTAGTACATATTGTTGCTCTGTTAAGCTTTGCTTTCCTAGAGACAAAAGTTGTGGGCAGGAACCTCTGGAGCCTGCTGTGTGGGGGGTGGGGGAGGGAGGAGCAGGAAGAGCTTGGAGTGGAGCAGTCCTCATGAGCTGAAACCTGGAGCAGGAGTGGAGAGCTGCCTACTTGTGAATCCAGGCAAGAGTCGGGAGTGGTCAGCCCACACAGGAAGAGCAATGGGACTTGGAAGTCAACCTTGAGTCAAGATGAAAAAGGATTTGGCATTAATGCAATTGTTCTTCCTGTAACCTAGGGGTATATGGCATGGTATTTTTAAGGATGTGTTATGCTAGGGAAAACCCTAGCCTGGGACCCCCCTGATTGTGTGAACAAGTATTTTAGGGAATGCTACTGAATGCAATGATATATGCTATGTGCCATATGACATACTGAATGTTATGATTATAGACACACACACATAATACATTTTGCTTAAGGATGTTGCTATGAAAGTTATGCTTTATTGAACAATCTTTAGTTTATTACAGAATAGAGAGTTCATTATACTATGTGATTAGACCCTTGAAATTATTCACAGCAGCAGTCCTCAGGTGTGCTGCCATGATTGTTGTTAAACCACCAGAGCTGAACACAGTATTTTTGATCTGGTCTGACCAAGGCAGAATACAGTGGAATTATCATTTTACTAGTCTTGGACCCCATGCTTTATCTTTGAGCATACCAAACAGATCACATTAACTTTTTGGACACCATATCTGGGAGACATATTGGTGATTAACTTATATTGAACCTGTAGCCCACAAAAACTCACAATTTTTTTTTCAGATGAACCATGCCTCCCTCAGCACACACCTTTGACATTGATTTTTTAACCCAAGAAAATCTATAGGAAAAAATTAAGAGGTACAGTGGGTGGAACACTGCAACCAAAGTCAGGAAGACCTGAGTTCAAATCTAGCCTCTGACACTTCCTAGTTGTGTGACTCTGAGCAATAGCTCATATGTTTGTACATAGTCATTTGCACCTTGCCTCCTCCATTAGACTGTGAGTTCCTTGAGAGTAATGAACATCTTTTAGTTTGTGTGTGTGTGTGTCCTTGGTGCTTAACACAATGACTAGCATAAAATAAGTCCTTAATTAAGTGTTTATTGACTAACTGGCTGACTTGCCCGCTTCCTGCCTCATTTTCCTTATCTGTAAAATAGGTATAATTATAGCACCTATCTCCCAGGGTGGTTATAAGGATCAAAAGAGATAACATTTGTAAAGCAGCTTTGTAAAATCCTCTTAATTCTAGTGCTTTTCCTCTATTATTTTCTATTAATCCCGTAAACAGCCTGTTTTTACATATTTATTTGCTTGTAGTCTCTTCTGTGAGCTCTTTGAGGGCAGAAATTGTCTTTTTTCCTCTTCTCCCTATCCCCAGCACTAATTACAGAGGCTGGCACTTAATAGATGTTTATTGTCTAACTAACCTTTAAAGGACTCTATGGATGCTATGCAGCTATATAACATCTTATGAAAAGTCAATCCAAAGTTCTAGCCTGCCAATATCCTTTTGGATACTGGTTTTGTCATTTCAGACCCAAACTAATGCAGCCAGGGGAGAAATGAGTAAATGGTCAGAGGTGAGTTCCCTGCTTAAATGGAGGTGTTTGGAGTTCATGGCTTCACACTCCCATCAGGACAGAATGTGGTGATGAGGCTGATGATATCTTATACAATGATGAGGTTTTCCCAATAATGAACTGTCTGGGGTATGGTAGGGAAGTCCCAGAGAGCCACAGCCAGGTGAGAAAAGTGTTATATCTATCTCTATTTCTCACAGTTTTGCATCATCTACAGATTTGATGGACATGCCTTTATCCAATTCTTTTGATAAAAATGTTAAACCGCACAGAACTGAGCACACCTCCTTAAATTGGGACATAAAGTTTTATCTCTTTAGAGGACTCTGAGGCACAAATTCAATTCAAAAAACCTTTGTAAAGTACTGGATATGTGCAAAGAACTGGGGGCTCAATGACCAAACAAAACTGCCAAGGAGTTTATACTCCAAAAACGTGCCATTTAAGGATGGGGTGAGGACAAGGCTGGGACCCAGAGGTTCGTAATCTCCTGGATCCTTGCATGCGCTGACTGTCTGCCCAATAGAAAAACAATTGGCATTTAAGCAGAGATTATACTCACTTGCCAGGGATGAGGTGGGAAGAATAAATATTTTCATGCATTTAATGTACTCTATGCAAACCATTATACAATACACTAAGTTTACCTAAGATACAATCCTGGCCTCATGGCATTCACAGGTCTTTATGAGGATATGGGAATAAGACACAAAAGAAAAAATTTAATGTGCACTAGTTAAATTTATTAAAGTTGCAAAAAGAACAGGACATGAAGTGGGGAGGTAATGTGGGGGTTGTAGGTCCTAACCCACCAAGGAGAATGAGAGGAAGGCTTTAAGGAAGAGGTACTATTTGGATTGTGCTTTATGATGGAATGATAGAAAATTGAATTTAGAGATGGAGGACCTGAGTTTAAATGTTAGGCTCACCATTTAAAAACCATGTGACCTTGGGCAAGCAGACTTCTCTGGGCCATGAGTTTCTGACAGGTAAGATGATGGATGGGTTTGAATTAGATAAATTCCCATGATCCTTCTAGGTACAAATCTAAGATCCAAGGATGATTGACAGGATGAATTCCATAGGTGGGTAGGTCTGTACCCTCATATTGTACCCTCATATTAATACAAATTAGTATTAGAGACAGTACTGTACAATGGAGAAAGCCCTGGTTTTGCTACCAAACCTTATTTTGAGCCCCAGTTCTACCAGTATGACCTTATTCAAATTATTTCACTTTTCTAAGCCTATTTGTATAATGAGTTATACTAAATGATCTCTGAAGTCCTATAAAACCCCTCAATTCTTTGCCAAATTTCAGATTCTGTCGTTCCTTGTTCTACCACTAGATGGCTCCAAAGTGCCTAGGGCATCCCTACGGTACCATCTATCTCCCCACCCAAACTATTCCTACCCCTATCCTGATCTTGTCATTCAACTTTCTCAGATTTACTACTGATTGTAGATGTAGAGAGTCATTCAATAGTGCAATAATTTAAGTCTTTTTGTATACTCTCCCATTTAAAAAAGGTTCTGTACTAATAATCATAGCTAGCATTTATATAGCACTTTAAGGTTTGCAAAGAGTATTTTCTCAACTCTTCATACTACCCCCTGGGAGGTAGCTGCTATTATTATGCCCATGTTACAGATGAGGAAACTGAGGCAGACAGCAACCCAGCGACTGGCCCAGGATTACACAGTTAGTAGATGTATGAGGTCAGATTTGAACTCAGGTATTCCTAATTCCAGGTCCAGCTGATGGCTGCCATAATATAAATCAGTTATTGTTATTATCTGCCCAGCTACCTTTCCCTCAGAGATTTAGAATTGGGAGGGATCTCAGAGGCCCTCTAGCTGTGTGTTCCATTATTGTCATAATTTCGGAAAGATACTCTTTTTCTTAGGTCTGAGTCATTTTGGATCTGTTCTCCAAATAGCTATATTAGCTATGGTGAAGGTAAGACATGGGTTGCTCCGGGCGTCTGAATGAAGGCATATACCGTGGAAGCCAAGAAATAACTGGGGTGGGGGAAGAGGAAGACGATCAGAGGAGTCCATAGAGGTAGACAGGCATTTTCCCCTGGAATTCCCTAGATGAAAATGTCTTTATGGGCTCTTGGGCTTGGATTTGGAATAAAGGGACCAAGTCACACAGGCTTCCTCGTTTGCCTTCTAATTTACATCCCCCCACTTTCTAGTCTCTTACAAACAAATGTTATTATTAGTCTCTCTCATTTGAGGAATACCTAATATATTTCTGCCCTAAAGTGTAAAAGAAAAATAGTAATAAAAAAAGCAGGAAATCAAATATACAGAAACAAGTCAATGTGGGAAGCTTATTTCCTAGCAAGCATGATTTTTGTAATAGGGCATCTTTTCCCAAAGAGCTTAGAGCTATTTCTAATGCTTCCATGCCTGGGAAGGCATGATTGTGTTAGAAATATTTTTTCTTAAGAGGAAGCTTTTGTAATTGAGCAGAATTGTGTAATTTGTGAGAAAGTAGAATTGCTTTCAGCTCATGGACATCTCAGCCTGGAATGGGTTGAATTATAAAATAATCTTTCAAAAAGCTGGTGGTAATTGACAAAGAGGAGGGCCTCCCCTACAAAATCTCTTTTTTTTCTTAAAGGGCCAAGTTACCAGAGATACTGCCAGCATCCATCGAGGGGAGGAAACAGAAGGTGAAGGGGGGCACAAACATTTGTTAAGCACCTACTATATTCAGACACTGTGCTGATCAGCTTTACAAATATTATCTCACTGAATCCTCACACCAATCCTGTAATATAGGTGCTATCATTATTCACATTTTATATATGAGGACACTGAAGCAGATGGAGGTTAAGCCATATGCCCAGGGTCACACAGCAAGTTAGCATCTAAGGTCAAATTTGCACTCAGATCTTCCTGGCTTCAAGCCTAGTGTTCTAAAAACTGTACCACCTAGCTGTGGAAAACCATAAAGGCCATTAGAAATGGTTTGTGGCATCTTGAGGCATTATTCTGTGTAATATGAAGTACAATATACCTGGGTGGGGAACCTGCAGCTTCAAGATCACATGTGGCCCTCTAGGTCCTCAAGGGCAGCCCTTTGATTGAATCCAAAGTTCATGGAATAAATCCCTTTAATAAAAGGATTTGTTTTATAAAACTTAGACTCAGTCAAAAAGGGTCCCCAAGGGTCCCCACCCCCTGCATTATATCCAAAGGTGACGACCAGTGCATAATGTCCAAGGGCTAGCCTGACTGGAATCCCCCGAAGCATGGCTAAAAGTTGGCCTGATGTTTAAAATTACCCATAAATTCCCTCCATTTCAACATTTTGCACACTTTTAGTCAAGTATGAATTCAATTATCTCACCTGCTCTACACTGTTCTATGTTAAAGAATCCCACTTCACCTGCCTTTCTAGCACTTCCAATAACACGCTGGCTGCCTTTTTATTGGTGGTAAGAACTTCCACAATTACCAGAGTTTATTTCGATCAGAATGGTCAATAAAAGCTTAATTTTATAGTCATGTTTCACTTACCTGAAGGAACATTCAAGGGAATGCAGTCTGAAATCACGTCCTCCTTGGCTGTGTTTTTAATTCAGAAGACACAGGGCTTGAGGGGTTAATCAATAGAATGCAATGGCTTAGAACTTGTATTACAAATAAAGGATTTAGGGGAGATGAAGGGGAGCTGTAGAAGACTGGTCTGAAAAATGAAATAAAAAAATCTCTCCCCCCCAAAATGTGATTTGATGCATTAAAAAAAAAAAAACACTGACCAGAGCTCAGGGAAAAGGCATTTCTGCCAGTTCAGTGCACTGTGGCCTCCAAAAACATTTCACTGTGAAGGTTACAAAGGCAGAAATACCTGAGGCCTCCTTTTGGGTCTATACTTCTGGGATCAACACCCAGTGTAATCCACTGGAATAGGCAGGTATAATGAAGCTTACTCTGCCACAGGCTACCCAGAAAGACAGAGCAAGACACGGAAGTAGTCTTGGCATTGGAAGCTGCTGACAAATGCAAGATGGCATGTTCACCTCATGGGACAGACAATGGAGGAAAAGTGGTGAATAGGTTTTATGCATGGTTGTAATAAGAGTGTAGGTTTGCCTACAGTACAATGGATCCTTTGGGTGTTGCTGAACTTACTGGGGAAACAAAGTACCACGTGAGCTTATTTTTCTAAAGGGGGAGCTTGAGAGAGGGTTGGTTGAAATATTAGCTGTGGCATTCCCTGTTACTGAGGTCAGGGAGGTAATGAAAGAAACAACTCAATGGAAAAGTTAGGGAGAGCTTGGGCTGAATTGAGTTCCATTTTTTTTTTTTTTTGCAGTCTAAGAGTGGTATTTTATATATGAATCAGGGAATGACTGAATGTGGGCTATGGATCAGAACGCTAAGCTTCTTTACAACTCTAAAAGGTTAAAATCCTGTGGTAATTTATAAATATACACATATATGTACATATGAGCACATCATATACACATGTGCACACATGTATCTAGGTATATATGCACACATACATATAAATACACATTTTATAGCCATACAGTCTGTATTGCTGCATGTATGTACATAAACATGTATACACATATGAAGAGGGAGAGTAACATCAAACATATACCTAAACAGGGCCCCCAAACCAATGTAATTTTAAACTTTCTAAATAATAGACATATATATGTATACATACACAACACATGTAATGAATGTAATATGTGTACGTATCACATACCTATACATTAATATACACACATAATATTTGGTGTTTGCATTCCTATTTTTATATTATTTATCCAGAAATATCATTCCATGATTTGTAGCCAGGGGTCAGCAAACGATGGCCTGCAGGCCAAATGTCACTTACTTTTTGATGGCTTTTGTACAGTTAAGAATGGATTCAGTCAGTGTGTGGGCCATTCAAAAACAGATAGTTAGACCTGGCCCACAGGCCAGAGTTTGCTGACCCTTTATTCATACTATCAGGACAGTTTCTTGCTAATGGAACCACATAAGTCTTTTCCTGATTCCTGACCCTAAAATTAGAGTTCTCTCTATACTCTGAAATGATTTGGTAGACAGCCAGAGCACTGGACTTGCAATTGTAAAGACATGAGTTCAAATCCTGGTTCAAGATATTTATGAGTGGTGTGACCTTGGTTAAGTCACTTATTTTGGTTTGTTTCTTAGTCTACAAAATGGAGACGGCGCACAGCTCTCAGAGTTGTTGTGAAGATCTAATAAGGATATAGGTATGTATGTGTGTACATGTACACATTATACCTGTATGCATCACACATATTTATATCACATGGGTACATGTATATCACACGTGTTATATAAAAATGCTTTGAAAATCCTGCACTGAGATAAATGCCTTTAATTACTATACTGACATCTGTGTACTTATTTCTTCTTCCCAGCAGAATGTGAGCTCATTGAGAGCAAGGACTATTGTGTTTTTGTCTTTCTACATCTAACACCTAGCATAGCAGCTTGCCCATTGTTGTTCAGTTATTTTGTTATGTTCAACTCTTCATGATTCCGTGGACTATGCTGTCCATGGGGTTTCCTTGGCAAAGATACTAGAGCAGTTTGCCATTTTCTTCTCCATTGGATTAAGGCAGAAGTTAAGTGACTTGTCCAGGGTCACACAACTACTAAGTGTCTGAGGACAAATTTGAACTCAGGTCTTTCTGACTCTAGATTCAGTGCTTTTTCCACTGAGCCACCTAGCTGCCTCCTAGGCAAAGAGTTTAAATGACTTGCCCAAGGTCACACAGCTAATAAGTGTCTGAAGTCAACTTTGAATTCAGATTTTCTCACTGCAGACCCAAAGCTCTATCCATTGAACCATCTAGCTACCGCAGTACATACTTAATAGATGTTTGTTAAATGAAAATTCCCAACCATGCCAGGGGGCCAGTCACACACTCACTGACTGATGTGTATACTTAACTTTCTTAAACATGATTATAATTTTTGTTTTATTATTAAAGGCCACTACATTTTCAGAATCCTCAGAATTGATGACCCATTCCGTCCCTGCCTGGTTCCCTGTTTCCTAAGCTTCTCCCAGCAAAAGCCAAATGAGGAACATTCTGGATGCAAGTGGTCCACTCCCCCTAATGCAATGACCACAAGACTTGGTCTGATCAATTAAGTGGCCTGAATGCCCTGACCACAATTACACCACACTGAGGGTTCTCCTTCTCCCTACCATTTTAAAATTGTAGCATCTCAATTTTATCTGGAAATTTGGTCATCATGTCAAGGTCCAAGGACCTGTTTAGTGTATGCTGTGTACCATGCCTAAGTGAAAGCTATAAATGGAATATTTAAACACAGACTTAACTGAGTATGAAACAGTCCCAAGCAGAAGCGTCTTAGCAAACTACAATTCATTTTATGTCCCTAATCTATTTTTAAATGGTATGCATTTTCAATCCCTCTGAATTCTGTTTTCTTATTAAGATGGAAGAGGGGGAAAGAGTGTCTTTACATAACACACAGCTTACAACATAAACAATGGCAAGTTTTTCTGTATATTGATGGTGAAACATTTTTTTATTGTCTTAAAAATATGTCCCTTTACCAAAGGACTATAGTGTACATTTTGAAAATAAAACCATAAATAAATGATAGGGAAGCCTGGCATCTTTAATGCCATTCAATGAAAGACTGAGCCAGGTTTCCAAACAATCAGCATTTTATAATAGCAGCAACATTTGACAGTAGAGAAATGAACACAAGATACAGTGGTCCCTCCTTTTGGGGCCAGTTTGTTCAAGCCAGATTCAGCTGCATTCAAAGTCACATTGAGATCCTGGATACTCTCCGCCTGAATCCCGCGGACAGGCTTTGCCGTCCTATCTCTGGCCACAGTTCTGGCTTCTCAAGCCTCTAACACGCTTGGACAAAGTGGAGGTTGCCGTAAAGCCCCCCGCCAAAAGCTCTAAGCAGATGTTTTCAGTTCTGCAGAGCCCCCACCACTCACCTGCAAAAGCCTTTGGGGAAGGGCCCTGTGTTCAGATGAAACACCTGAGATAAAGACGGCAGAATGTTACACCAAAGGGCTGAGTAGGAAAGCTAAACTTCTCTTTCTTTCTCCTTGTAAGCTGTTACCGGAATTTATTTGCTTTGAGATCCATTTTTTAAATTTCAAAACAGACATAGTTTTAACCCATTATTTTAAAAACAGAAAGACTGAAAAGCAGTAAGTCCATGATATCCTGCCCTACACGTTAAAGCACAGCCAGCTCTGATCACTCCTGGCAAAGCCTCTTTAAACGAAGGACTTTCCCAATCAGGACCTGGGTGGCCCTGGATCACATTTGCCTACTTTTCTCTCCCTTTCTACAGGAAGCCTTGAGTGCCTACACCATGGGTTATAATCAGTTGTTTTACTCCCTCCCCCTTAATTAGGGGGTGACAGTACACCCATGGAAATAAAGACAGCCATCTACAACAGGAATTTCTCAAGGCAAATGCAGAGGCAGGTAGGAGATGGGAATTATGAACTTGGGAGTTGGGAAGACCTGAGTTTGAATCCTGCCTCAGATACTATATGCATGACCTTGGGCAAGCCATTTAACTCTTTAAGCCTCAGTCATCTAATCTGTAAAATGGGGATAATAAAAGCACTGATCTCATAGGGTTGTTGTGAGGATTAAGTGAGATAATGTATGTCTTTGCAAATCTTAAAGTGCTCAATACATACTAACTGTTCAAAGTTTCTGGCTAAGTGAACATGATTATAAGGGATTAATGTATATTAACACAAAGGCAGTTTAGTGTAATGGATAGGGAACAGTCACAAAACCAGAAAGACTAGGGTTCATGTCCTACCTAGAGGACAATAGACTTTGACCTTGAGCCAGTCACAACCTCTCATCTATCTGATATTAAAGTACATTAAGGTACAGGGCAGCTGCCACATGAATTGCTAGAGGTAATTTCCTCCCCTGGGAGTTCTCTCTATTCCAATGACATCACAGGTCCTGTTCCTATCCCTAAAGTATATTGACAATAAAGAGAGAGATATTGCACAATTAAAGGGGCAAGTTGAACAATGCATGAAACAAAGGGTATATGGTTTTCTTGCCAACACGGGTCCCCTGTGTTTGCCTTGGTCCAGAGGGTGGGTGGGAGAGGGAAATTATGAATTGGCCCCAGATAATTCTTAGCCTCTGGGGAAGGCACAAGTCTGGCGTACCCCAGATCAGCCTCTTCCAGACTAAAGGTGACTCTAGGCTACTCCAGATCCCATGGCCTCCTTCAAGCTAGGTTCAATCCTCTTCCCTCTCCCCAAAATGGAATGATAAGAACTATTCTGAGTTTTGTTACTTTCCTCTGGACTCCAGCAGGCACCTTATAATTAGGTAACTCATGAGTTACTAGATGCCTGGGCAATAAACCATTTTATATCACTGTTTTGAGTGTTATGGACAGTGTATATCACTGCAACACTTCTAAGATCTGGATTTCCATGAGTAGGGGTACTCCATCCCCAGGCATGGATCGTGCTCCCTCCAAGATTGATTAGATGGCCCTCATCACTGTGTTGGCCAAAACAGGAATCATCCTGAAGCCAACCTAATGGGCCTCTCTGAACCTGGGCTCATCCTTGGAGAACTCCAAGTCCCCTCCATCTCCTCTGAGGGGCTTTAATAGAGGAAATTCACCCCTCGGTTCTCAAAACACTAAGTACAAACCAACCAACAGACTGCCAGTCCTTATATCCGATATTTCAAACCTCACTTTGTATCTGCATTCCTAAGATTTAAATGCCAAAATATGAATTTAATTCACTTTACAAATAAGACTATAAAGGACATTTTCTTCCCTTGAGGTTTTCTTCCCACTTTAAAAAATGTTGTTGTCTATTGGCCAACCTAATGGTAGCCATCTCTAGGGAAGAGGGTGGAGGGGAAGGAAGAAAAAAAATGCATGTGATAATTTTGTTGTATTTGAAAGGAATAGCAAGTTGTGCATAGATTTGCAGTTTCATGTGCAATCATCTTTTTTATTGTACTGTTATGGAAATGCTTGTTTTATTCTATAAATTAAAAAAAAAAAGATGAATAGGGCAGGGTGGGCGGTGGGGGTTGTTGAGTATGTGTGTATTGGAGGTTTGTCTACCCTGAAAACTGCAGCTATGCTCCTCTGGGGCAGATTCTTTAAACCCCAGTTCTCCTAAAAACCAGTTCCTCTGAAATTAGCTTCTGAATCTCCATCCCGATCGGGTGATACAATTCACTGTGGATGTTACTTGACAGCACAACTGTAAAATACTGGATAGACTTCTAAGTTTTGAGTTGGAATGAACATTCCATGACTGAACATCTGGCTCCCTCTGAGATTCCAATGAAACATGTCTGATTTTACTGAAATGGATCCCACTGACTTAAAACTAGGTCTGGATGTAACACCCACGGTTTGTGGTTTATAATTGATTTGAAGTGACACATGATGTATACCATGCACATTTTCCTAACACTTGATGATTCACTGAAGTTTCCGCATAAGATTTTGATAGGTGTCTTTTTCAGATTTCCACGAATGACACAATCTCACATACTCTTTTCCTTTTGTCACGATTTTCTTTTCTAATGCAGGATCATTGACCAGTCTGTTGGCCAGCTGAACAAATTCCTGAGAGGAAGGGATGGGTGGTGATGGGAAGGAAAGAAACAAATATAAATCATTCATTAGGAATACAATCTCTGCAAATGACTGCAAGATCATTTCACTACTTGACCTTCTGATCTTCCTTCTGCCTGTTTCCCCCTTCCCAGGATAAACTGTCACTGAAGTTGACACTTCAAGGATGCAGGACTGGGTCAGGGCAGGAGCTCCCCCTGCCAATACAAAGCACAATCCCTCGAGGATGTCCCAGGAGACTGTTTCTGTGAGCTGCCATTCCTGAAAGAAAATCCCCTAGTGGCCAGCCCTTCTGGGCACGAGTCTTTGTGAACTTAGCTAAGGCAGTCCTCAGATGTCAGGCACACAAGTGGACACTGGACCCCAAAGTATTTCTGACTTGTATTTATGCCAATGTCTGTCTGCCCTCCACTGGCATAATAGGTAAACATCAACAAAACAAGTATCACCTGCCCAACACAATAAGGCAGAGAAGAAGAGACCCTCTGTACATCCTCTTTTTGCTAGGGGGTATGGGTTGATAGAAACCTTTGGTAAGATAGATAGATAGATAGATAGATAGATAGATAGATAGATAGATAGATAGATAGATAGATAGATAGATAGATAGATATAGATAGATAATTAGATAGATAGATTAGATAGATGATAGATAGATAGATAGATAGATAGATAGATAGATAGATAGATAGATAGA
>NW_027185573.1:4262050-4268718 GCF_028583685.1 Petaurus breviceps papuanus | reverse complement strand
AGATAGATAGATAGATAGATAGATAGATAGATAGATAGATAGATAGACAGACAGATATAGATAGATAGATGATGGAGAGACAGACAGATAGACAGATGGATAGAGAGATCAATGGATGGATGGATAGGTAGATAGACAGATAGACAGACAGACAGATAAATGGAGACAGAGATAGACATTGGATAGACTAGACAGATGATAGATACATAGAGAAATGGACAGATGAATGGACAAATATGTATACAAACACATACTTATGAGAGGGACCTTACAGATATGTGTATATGCATCTATATATTTCTATGTAGAAACAGATAGAAACATATATGATAGAGAGAGAAAGAGAATATTGAAAGCTGGGGAGGAGTGAGAGAATCAGGAAAGGCTTCATGTAGAAGGTGATACTTGAGCTGAGCCTTGAAGAAAATCAGGGGTTCCAAGAGGTAGATTTTGAAGAAAAATATACAGGAGATGGAAGCAAAGCCAAGTGACAGAGGATGGAGAGAAGAGAATAGAATGGTATTGGAGTTCTGGTCTCTGAAGGAGCTGAGGCTAGTAAGGGAAACTAAAGCCAAAAGAGGGTTTTTCATTTTTTTTTTTTTTTAGGAGAAGGAGATAGGTTAGACCGGGAGGAAAAATAGTTCAAAGAAGGGACAGGACCTTTGTTTGAAGTGGATGGGACAAAGATAAGTAAGAAAAAACAGAGCTGCTCAATTCTTTTACTTCTGTTCTCTCAACCACTGGAATGACTTTTGCACTGCAAATGGCAGAACACAAAAGACTAAGAGGGAGATGATGCTTAAGGTAAGATGTAGAAAGAGCACATCACATCTACCCTTGATAAATTTAAGTCACTTCACCCAGATGAACTACATTCTTGGTACTGAGAAACCTGGTAGATGTGACTGCCAAACCATTTTCAATACCTGCAAGGTCGCTGAGAACAGGAGAGGTACAATATGACTTGAGAAAGGCAAATGGTTCATTCCCTTTACCACTCCCTTCCCCCTAAAAAAGGGGACAGAAGAGAGCCTGCAAACCATAGGTCAGATCTAAATCAGTTTAACTGATTCCTGGAAAACACCTAAAAATGACCAAAGTTAAAGAGATGCCTGGTGAATATCTAGCTCAGAGAGCACAGGCAACAAAGAGCCACCATGTCAGCTCCTGTAGCGTGTCCACCCATTGGAGAATGACTGGACAAACCATGGTGCATGTGAATGAGATGAAAAGTTATTGGGTGTAAGAAATGGTGAAGGGGAAGCTTTCAGAAACACTTAGAAAGATTTGTATGAACTGATACGGAGTGAAGTGAATGGAACCAGGAGAACAATTTACATATTAACAGCTTTGTGAAGACTAACAAGTTTGGATACCTGATTAGCACAATGATCGAGTATGGCTCCAGAGGACTTATGATGGAACATGTCACACACCTCCTGACACAGGCATCACCACCTTTTTTGGCATGATTACTAAACTCGGAGACAAGGGGATGGTGTGGATATAGTCTACTTAGATTTTAGGGAAGCTTTGACCAAGAATTTCATTGTGGACAATATGGAAAGATAGTGACTGGAGTAGAATGCAATTAGATATAAAGTGAGAGTCAGATGCATGGCCAAATTCAGAGTTGTTACTAATGGCTCAATGCCAACATGGAAGGAAGTCTCCAAGGAAGTAACCCAGAGATGTTCTTGACCCTACACTGTTTGACATCTGTATCAATGACTTAAGGAAAGATGTGGATGGCATACTCATTAAGTTTCCAAAAGACAAAAAGCTTTGGAGAGAAAGTAACAAAATGGTGACAAAGGTGATAAAAAAAGGGGGGGTGGGGTTTGACAGGCTAAAGCATTGGGCTGAATCTTTTAAGATGAAATTCAATAGGAAAAATGTAAAATCTTGCACTGGGGTCCAAAAAAATCAGCTTCATCAGTAATATATGGAAGAGGCACAGTTAGGCAGTATTTGTTTTGAAAACAAAACCAACCTGAAGGTTTTAATAGATAGAAAGCTCAATATTCAACATGATTATGATGGGGCATCAAAGCTAAACACAACCTTGAGCTATATTTAGAGGCAAAGATTCCTCCAAAGGAGGGTGAGTCACACTGTCTGGCTTTTGTCAGACTGTATCTGGAGTCCTGCACTAAGTTCTGAGCACCTCTGCTGAAGAAGAAAAAGGTTAAGATCAAGGGTCCAGAGGACAGCAGAAATTATGGCGAAGAGCCTGGAGTTTGTGTCATATGATGCACATATGTCATATGTCAAAGGTATGAAGGATGTTTAGCCTGAGGAAGAAAAGGCTCATGGCAGCTGCATTCAGGTACATAAAGGACTATCCCACTGAGGTGGTATCAGACATGATCTGCTCAATCCTTGAGGCAGAACCAGGAATAATGGGTAGATTCTGTTGTCATCATTTACTTATGCAGTTGTGTCCAGCTCTTCATGACCGCCCGTGAGGTTTTCTTGGCAAAGACAGAATGACTTGCCATTTCCTTCTCCAGTGGATTAAGGCAAAAAGAAGAGATTTGACCAGGGTCATACAGTTAGTGTCTGAGTCTGGATTTGAACTCAGGTCTTCCTTATTCCAGGTCTAGTGCTCTAACCACTGAGCCACTTAGCTGCCTTGATATAGATGTTAAAAAGAACTAATTTAGGCTATATTTCAAGAAAAAATTCCCTATTAATGAGAGCTACCTGCTGTCTTGAGAGGTAACAGCTTCCCCTTCCTTAGACATCTTCAAACAAAGGCTGTATGAGCAATGGTCAGGTATATTATGGTAAGGATTTCTTCAGTGCATGGGGGGGGGCGGTCTAGACAGCTGCTGGGGTTCCTTTAAGCTCTCATTTCCTTTGAGGATAATCTAGGCATGGGAGATGGCCAGTTCAGAGGCATGGTGACAGGCAGTAAACGTGTATGTAGACCAGCCAGGTGGCCAATTTGGCCAGACTGGGGAACAGTGTGCTTGAAAGGGAGTGATGTGTAACAAGGCTGGAAAGCAGGTTTTTGAATGACTAAATGAAGCTGTAAATTTAAAGTATGGACTAGATGATCTCTCAAAGTCCTCCTAAGTCTCACAGTCTAAATCCAGTTATCACTATTTCTTTTTTTTTTTTCAGATGAGGAAAATGAGGTCTCACATTCTTCACAAAGACCTCAGCTTCTAATAAAAAATAGATATGGATATCTGATACAAGCAAAGTTTTGTCCTGACAAATACAATGAGACAAATACTTACTAAGTACCTAATGTGGGCACAACAGCCTACTAGGTTCTGGGGAGATAGTTAGATAAGGTACAACCCCTGCTCCCAGGGACTTTATAATCTACATTCATGAGACAAATTATGATTTAAGAGAGTAAAATTAAAGTTTTAGTCCTATGTATATGAAAGATTTATAAGCAGACATAAGATTTTTACATGTATGTACATATATACAGTATATTTATGTATGTAGGTATATATGTATATACAGACACAATATTTTTATTGGAACCAGGGAATTTAAGGATGTTAAGTGTAGGTGTCTGGAAAATTCAATAAGACAATAGACAATCATCTCTTCTGGATGCCTGAGGGCAGGGGGCAGACTAGATCATTTCTCATGGTCTATTTTAGCTTTCAGATTATTTTCCTCTAGGCCAAACTGAATTCTACCCAGTTATTAATGAGGTCTTTTTGAGTAAGCTACTTAGAGATAATGAGAAATAGACTTCTGTATATAAAAGAATGCATATACTAAAACTGCATCTAATTGTATGATAGAATCTGGAGGAGAGGCATTTAGCATGTAGCTTTCTTTACCTCTGTGAAACAAGTATTTAGAACAAGGCAACCGTTTCATGGCCCAAAGTTCTAAGCCACCTGGTAAAATTCCTCAAGGCTTTTATTATGCAATTTTGAGCTGTATAAGCTGCCAGGAAACAGATCTACTGCTTGTCAAACATTTATTCCAGTCCTTGCCCCCCCCCCCCATGACTTGGTCTCTCTCACTGGTGTTATTCTACTGCCAAATATTTCTTGGAATCATTTCTGTGGCAGTATACAAATATAAAATATGGATAAAGCTCGAAATAATAGCAAATAATGGAAACTGGAATAAAAAAAAGGAAATGGACTGTGCACGTGTGAGAATTTTGTCTACTGAAAGAATCAAGTGAAACTAGAGGGGGTCTAGAAAGTCCATACAAAAGATCAAACTCTTATCACTCATGAGATCAACTGTGAATTGAATAGTATATAATATGAGGATTGGTCGGAAAATGATTTTTTGAAAGTTTCTTTCTGGGGCGGCTAGGTGGTACAGTGATAAGAGCACTAGCCCTGGAGTCAGGAGGACCTGAGTTCAAATCTGACCTCAGACACCTGACACACTTACAAGCTGTGTGATTTTGGGTAAGTCACTTAGCCCCAATTGCCCTCCAAAAAGAAAAAAAAAATGTCTTTCATCAGCAACTGGTAGGGCCACTACCTACCTGCAATAAAATAGAGGAATAAAATAGAAAGATCTGCTCACCAAAGGTTTTCCCAAGTGTTCTGGATTTTCTCTTGTCCAAAGGCAAAATGGAAGACTTCCCACAAATGGCAAAGTCCTTCAGATGCCCTTGTTACCAGGATAACCTGTGCTGATTAACTCTAGCATGGGGAAGCTTTTTTTTTTTAAAGGGTCTTTTTAACAACACTCACTGTGATTTAAGAGATTATTCTAGTGATCAGCAGTGTAAAAACCATGTGGATGAAGAATGCATAATGGCCAATCACTTCAACACCTCCTATGAGCAAAATACTGGGTTACACGCTGTGGATGCAAAGACAGAAACAAAACAACCCCCTACCCTTTAGCAGGTGGGGCTACAACCTTAAAAAGAGGAAAATATATACAGGCCAAGGACTGGCTGAGCACAGAGAGAAGAACAAAAGAGGCCAAATGGATGGATTAACTATAGGTCAAAACTATAAGAGAATACAATGAAGACAGAGCTGGTGTGATGGGCTAGGGGGAAAAAGACAGGATAGAAATGACAATGGAAGAAATGAGAATACAGAATAAGTTCTTAGGTGGATGTTTATCTCAGAGTGGAACGTCATATTAGCACAATATTCAGAATGTTTTGTATGTCAAGAGACGAAGCGTGGCACAATGGACAGCCAGAAGACCAAGATGGAGTCCTGCGATCTGGAGCAAGTCAGTGACCTACCCAAACTCTCCATGATGAATTTCAGAGGTGCCAACTTGAATTGGTAGAGGGAGTCTCTTCACTCAAGTTCCAGATGCCAATGAAATCACAGGTCTGATTACCTATTCCTATTCTGTAGTAAGTAAAGCCCTCTGCAAATCTTAAAGTGCTAGGTAAGGTCAACCATTAGCCTTGCTAGAATGTTTCACCTGGCTGCCTTATACCTTGGTCACATGGATGCCAATCACTACCACATTCAATGTATTGTACACTGCCATGTGGTAACATATAAATAGCTATCCTGTGAAATTCTCCTCAAGTGTAAGAAGTAGATGTCTTCCTGTGGACTCGTCATGAATAAGAACTAACTGGGAAAGGGAAATGATGAAAGAGCAGCAGCAAGTAACCCTTGGGAGGCATATAAGCAGAGCCTTCGACAACACAACAGAGGTCTTCATCCTCCCTCCTAAATCACAGCTACAGGAATCATTTTTACCCTCATTGACGTGCCAAAATAATAGCATGTCTTCCTAGAGTAACTTAGCAATTTACATAAATTATTTTAAAATTAAATATAAAAAATAGCTATTAAAATGCTTTTGCAGATAGATACTGAGTAGGGGGGAAAAACCACAATCTGTGACTAGATATGAGGGACATTAGAATTTAAAATAAATGATGAGCATAATAGTCTTATCCTTATCTGCAGAGTGCTGGGTGCAGTGCCAAAATACATGGGGAGGATGTTTCTAATTCAAAAGAATCTGATTTGTAGATTGCCTAGACGCCTCCCCCCTTAGTGATGCTGGTGGTGGGCGTGTGCTGGTAGAGATTACATGAAAATACTCTCATGGATCTGTGATCACATCCTGTCCAGTGATTCAGATCGCAAACTGGTCCCACCCATCCATCCTGTATGACTCTCATTCACATCTTCCTACCAGCTGGTCACAGGACTTGTGGGACCAGGATTGTAGCAGAAGTGTCCACCTAGCACACCTCACCCTCACCGCATGACCTTTCCCCATCAAATACTTAAGGGAGGAGTTGATGTTCCAGCTAATTAGTACTGCCTAATAATAGCTTACATTTATAAAGCAATTTTCTTACTGCTTATTTATACATTCTTATGCTTTTGTACCATAACCCTATGAGGTAGGCAGAAGATATTATATAATGTTTTACAGATGAGGCAACTTAAATTCTGGGAGACTATGACCTTCCAGTGTAAGGGCACCCAGCAAGAAGAGGAGCTGAACTTTGAACTGAGGCTTCCTAACTCTTTCTAGTGTTCTTTCTATCACCCTATTCATAGTCCTCTTGTGCTCTATATACAAGATGCTCTCCTAGAATGATTAAAGTAGTTTTGCCTTTGGAAGGAAGGAAGGAAGGAAGGAAGGAAGGAAGGAAGGAAGGAAGGAAGGAAGGAAGGAAGGAAGGAAGGAAGGAAGGAAGGGAGGGAGGAAGGAAGGGAGGGAGG